>NW_022436941.1:18053199-18354825 GCF_009761245.1 Sapajus apella | reverse complement strand
TGTGTGTGTGTGTGTGTGTGTGTGTGTGTGTGTGTGTGTGTGTGTGTGTTGAGGAGAGAGAGAGAGATTGAGATTTATCATAAGGAATTAGCTCATGCAATTGTGGAGGCTGAGAAGTCCTGAAATCTTTCCTCTCCAGGCTGGAGGCCCAGAAGAGCAGGGGGATGTAGCTTCAGTCCAAGTCTGAAGGCCTAAAAAATAGGAGAAACAATCATGCAAGTTCCAGTCTGAGTGTGGGAGAAGATTGATGTCCCAGCTTGAAAACAGGTTGAGCTAGCAAACTCTTCCTTACTGGAGACCTTTTTCTCTATTCAGCCCCCAACAGATTAGATGAGGCCAACTCACCATGGGATGGGAAATCTGCTTTACTTAGTGTGATCCAAATGGTAATCTTTTCTGGAAACTCAGAAGTAATAATAACTCAGACAAACACACTCAGAAATAATGTTTAATAAAAAAATATCTGGGCGTGTCATGGCCCAGTCAAGTTGACACATAAAATTAACCATCACATTGTCCCTGCTTTATTGATTGGTAAACATTTTGAAAATCTGCTTATTTAAAACATATATAGAGCTAATCTTGTGAGTTGATAAAAGGTGGGCAAAATGGTGGCAGGGAAATAAGGAATAGGTGCAGAAAAGCAGAATAGAACTAACTAAAAGCTAGGCTAAGAGCTCTCTGTGTGCATTAAAAAAACAGGACTACTCTATCTCTCAAAGCTAGAGGAAATAAATAGACAACAAGTTGAATATCTCTTATTTAAAATGTTTAGGAGCAGAAGCGTTTCAGATTTCAGATTTGTTCAGATTTTGGAATATTTGCATATATATAAAATAAGATATCTTGAGGATGAGACCCTTCTTAACATGAAATTCATTTGTTATTTAAGTTATTCATTTATGAAATTCATTTCATATTCATTATGAAATTCATATACCCTTTATTATATACATGGCCTTATCTATTGTGGTTTTATACAATATTTAAGTAATATTATGAATGAAACAAAGTTTGTATTAAATACGTAAGTGTAAAATTTTCCACTTGAGAAATCATGTCAGGGATCAAAAAGTTTTGGATTTTGGATTTTCAGGTAAGGGATGCTCACCTTTAAGACAAAAGTAACAAATCATATATAAAGAGTGCCTTACTGAGCACTGCAAAGCAGGTACATGAAAACTGAATGACTTTGTTAATAAAGGATTATTCTGGTGAACTTCGTAAAAAATTGCTGTATAATGCAATGTGAATTTGCTGGGAATGGTTTTGTAATAAACTCCATTACCTTATGATCAACTCATCAACTTTCTGTACTAACCAATATTTTCCATTCCAGCACACTGGTGCCCATGGCTTGCTGAATGTTCACTGTTGGCAGATTTTCTCCAGTCTGGCAAGCACCTACCAATTCAGATATATGTTGACCAGTACCATAGTCAGCTGTGTTTGTTTCCATATCAATTTATGCCGGTTGTACCTATAACTTGAAATATGTAAACTAAAGATATGTTATATAAATCAATAAACAGTGAATTTAAAAATTTTTAAAGTTGCTTCTATGAAAATTAAGTGGAAAACTTATTCAAAATTAGATAGAGATGAGTAACTAAAAATTACCACTAAATTACCGTGGATAGCTAGTGTAAAAAATAGAGTGGAGAATCATCTTACTCTAGAATGACTTTACACCCAAATTGTTTCACAAGTATCTTCAAGAGCTCAATCCACCTTAAATAAGTGGATTAAATAAAAATAATGAATTATAAATAATACACAATGAAGTAGTTCATTAAGAATAACAGCATGTGTTAAATCATTTGACCTAATGGCTTTAAATCAAAAGGTTGGTAAACAAATGTTCATTCATTTGTATAATATGTATAATGATGAATAAATGCATATTTTAGTTAAAATTAAAAAGGGAGAGGTATGTAAAATTTTTAAAAGTAAGTGTCTTAACTGATTTTTTAAATTAATGACCAACTATAATTCCTGATTGTGTCAAGATTTCTACTTTATGTAATTTTAGAATCAATTAGAAGTTAAAAGTTAAGTATTACTTCTGTTATTTTTATATGTTCTTTATAGAACTATATATAAGACTAACAGGATAGAATAAGAGACTTGTATAAACTTGCTTCGTGTCTCCTTTTCATGTACACTATCCATGTTTGAAGATAAGTCAAAACAAGGGTCTAATTCTCTTGTCCTCCCCTCTATGAAAGTAAGGGTGAGATGACCTGAACCAACAAAGCATCATTATCTGTGTTTATTCCAGGAGATTCATATTCTACCCAAGGCAACAGCATCATTTTCCAAGAGAGAGGAGTAGCTTTGGTGCTCTAGGCTGGGACTCAGGGAGATCAGAGGCATTCGCATGAGGCTGAGGGACCAGGCTGTCCCTGGAGAATTCTGTCTGGGATGACTGCTGACACATAGGAATATGTGTTGCAGTGGTTGCTGGGGGTTTGGGTGAGGTGAGCTAGTAAAAAGTGTACAGCACAATTCAAATCTGCAAAAAAAATAGTTTCTTTGTATCTGGAAACTGATCTCATCTTATCTTGGAAACCCCTTTCCTGCTGATGATAGCAGAAAAAAAATAATTGCACTTGCCAACTAAAGGTAAATTATTCTCTTAGTTTTAATTTCTTAAGAGGATTAACTTTCACTTTCAAAATTTCTACTCCCTTTCTTTCTGTCCAAGCTGGCTTCTGGATATAAGTAGAAGCAAATGCATTTTTATAGTATTTGGGGAGGCCAATCTCTTCCTCATGCCATCCTGTGGTCTTCAGCATTTGCTGAGATGCACTATCTTTCGTCCTTACTGGGTGAGATATGCAGATGTCTGCTGAGTTGTGGCTGGTCTTGTCTGGACTAGTGCTGTGCAATTGTGCTGAAATTCACAGATCACTAACCATGGACTTCATCATTGCCTTTTTGTGCATTAACTCCGGCTTCTTTGGGGGGCTGGTCCAGTACCTCACGGCCCCACAGGGAAGCCCAGAACATTTGCCTGCTTCCTCCACACTTTGCTGCAGTGTGCAGGATTCTGTGAGATAGCTTAAGGCCTCTATGTCAGTGATTGCTATTCTCTTCAGACACCAAGACCAAACAGAACATAGAGCTTTGCCAACGAGTGTAGTCTCACGGACTGGTTCTGTTGACACAGTCCATTGGCTCCAATGTCATTGAATTGTTCCTGTTTTCTATCTTCCTACTCATCATCACAGAGAATTTGGCACTAAGAGAGGAGCTAGAACACTTGCATGTGACCTCTTACCAAACCTTTACCCTCTCTTGGCTCTGCTCCATATCCATTAGAAAAATCTTTTTGACAGGGGGCAGTGGCTCACGCCTGTAATCCCAGTACTTTGGGAGGCCAAGGTGGGCACATCATGAGGTCAGGAGTTTGAGACCAGCCTGACCAATATGGTAAAACCCCGTCTCTACTAAAAATACAAAAATTAGCTGGGCGTGGTGGCATAGGCTTGCAGTCCCAGCTATGAGGGAAGCTGAGGCAAGAGAATCGCTTGAACCTGGGAGGCGGAGGTTGTAGTGAGCAGAGATCATGCCTCTGCACTCCAGCCTGGTGACAGAGTGAGACTCAGTCAAAAAAAAAAAATCTTTTAAAATTTCTGTTAGATGAAGTCTTTCGTTACACCCTATCTTCATTTCTTTCTTTATTGTGGCTTATAATACTTATGTTCACACTCCCATGTTTTGTTCTTAATATATAAAGAAAAGTTTGGAATATATTTTTTAAAAGTTTTTATTTCAACAGGGTCTGAATTTTAAAACTGTTGCTTCACAAAAGATTTTAAAAATCTGATTTTAGACTCAAATCTGAGGAGTGGCATTTTTGATCCAGGGAATACCTATACACTATTTTCCTGAAATAATAAAACTCTGAGTCTAGCCTTAATTGTTGAAAAGCTATAGGGGGAAGAGGAAAACTGGATTACTGTAAGGGAAAATATATCAAATATTAAAATTCCCATTAGATACATTCTTCCCTGGTGAGATGCAACCCGCTGCCTTTTTCAAACCCTGTTGTTTCTGTTTGGCTACACACTTGCCCAAAGATCTGCCTTGTTCTAATCCAAGGTATAGCAATAAAAAATCCTTGGGAAACTGGGTTCCTAAATGAACTAGAAGGAAACTGAAAAAGTGAGTAATAAAAACACCAGAAGGTAGAGTGTATCCAATATGGGATACAACTGATGAATTCTGAAAGCATTACGTCTTGCACAAACGCTCTCATTCTAGGACTGGGAAAACAGGGCAGCGTGGCCCTTTATGCTCAATCCATCCCCTTCCTGATCCTACACATCTCTCTTAAGTGTCACACATAAAGTAGCTTTAAGAACCTCTTCTTTGCTCATTACATCGCAGACCTAAAGAAAACAGTACCACAGAGGGGTGTTTTCTCACATAATATGTTAGTCATTTCACTGGGTCTTTTTCAAAGACAAATTGACAGACGCACTGGTGATCCAGCATTCCCTCAAGTACAAACACCATGAAGCCAACAAGATGATGAAGAGCTTCTGCTTAGACATTGATTGCCTTATGGTTTTGAATCCTACCAGGACCCTATGGTCAGTGACACTGTGTCTATTACTGGTTAAAAAACACAGTTAGTCGAGAATATCATTCTGTAAATTGGCATTTATAAGCTGAATATAAAAAACTGCAAAACTTCATTACATATCTAGTAGAATAACTAGAATTACATGTATAATCACATCAATGTTGGCAAGGAAGTAGAGGAAATTTAGTTCTCATATACTGCTGTTGGCAATATAAAATGGAAACCACTTTGGAAAGCAATTTGGCAGTTTCTTAAAAAGATTAACATACACCTACTATATGATTCTGCCTTTCCACTCCTAGGTATTTACCCAAGAGAAATAAAAGCATATGCCCAAACACAGACTTATATACAAATATTAGCAGCTTTATTGGTAATAGCCAATAACTGGAAGCAACCCCAAAATCTATCTACAAGTGAATGGATTAACCAATTTTGGTATAGCCATACAATGGCATACTATTCAGTAATAAAAAGTACTAAAAAGTACTGAGCATAACATGGATGAACCTTAAAATCACTACGCTGATTGAAAGAGGCCAAACAAAACAGAGGGTTACATAATATATTATTCTAATTATATAAAATTCTGGAAAATACAGACTACAGTGTCAGAAGGTTATCAGTGTCCCTCTGGGGATGATGAGGTCAGGTTGGGGGACAGGCGAGAGAGATAAAAGGGGCACAAGGAAACTTTCAGAGGTAAGTTTCAGAGGTAATCAATATGTTCACAATCATGATTATGGCAATGGTTTCGTGGGCATATACATTTGATCCATCATTATAATAAAGCCTGATGCTGGTTTAATAAAAACACACATGCCGCCCACTCTCAAAGATGAAAGTAAAGAAAAATCCCCTCTTGGCAGGGCATGGCTCACCCCTGTAATCCCGGCACTTTGGGAGGCCGAGGTGGTGGATCATGAGATCAGGAGTTCAAGACCAGCCTGGCCAATATAGTAAAACCCCATCTCTACTAAAAATATAGCCAGGTGTGGTGACGGCCTCCTGTAATCCCAGCTACTCGGAAGGCTGAGACGGGAGAATCACTTGAACCTGGGTGACGGAGGTTGCACCAGGCCATAGCACTGATCGAGCCATTGCACTCCAGCCTGGGTGATGGTAAGACTCCGTCTCAATTAAAAAAAAAAAAAATCCTCTCTTGCTATACATGATTAAAGGCATTTTATTTATGCATATCCTCTTAGTCTGTCTTTTGATAAGGTTGAGAACAGCTAACTTTCTCAAAATGTTCTGTCTTGGACAGGCCAAATAATTCCACTTCTCGAGGATTTTTTTAAAGAGCATTCAAGAATAATGGTTTTCGTTCACTTCTCACAGGTCTTTCAAGTAAAATGTCATTTGCAAAAAGAGTTTGTTTGCTAACATTGAATTCTAAAACCACGGACTTGCTAAACATTGAACATGTTTTAGCTGATGTATCCAATATGTGATTACGCAAAGTGCCATTTATAGGGAAAATCCAGATACTATGTGTCTACTATCAGAACAAGATCACTATCATAAAATAACCAGCCTCCATGCAGTGGGTGTTAGGAAGCAGAGAAAAGCATTTGATTTTTATCTGGATGACTCCAGAGACAGGCAGTATGCATTTGAGTAGTTCATTGATTCCGCGGATTTCCTTCTGCTAGTACATCGAATAATGCCTCTGGATCTTCTGAGCCTTAGAGTCTCTGCTCTGCCTTTCCTCTTCACACACTCACCAGTTGCCAACTTTAATAAAAGAGAATTAATTTCTCTTCCTCTGACACTACTAGAATGCTAGATAAATGGTATTTTACTACCAAAACGATTTTATAAGGGGTTAAAAGTTTATGCTTATTTCTAAATTCCAATGTTAAAAATCTATTTTTAAATTCACAAAAATAGATTAAGACTTATTAGACATAAGCAGTCACGCTTAATACAAATCAAATAAAAAGTTTTAAAAATGTCTTTACCATCAAAAAGCATGATATATAGTTAAGGGTGTCAAAGAACAAAATTTCAGCAAGTTGTGTTTCAAAGATCAAATAGGTTTTTATTAGTGTTTTGTGAATCAGGCAGCATTCCATCTACAAAACAGGAAGGCACTCGAATTAGCTGAGCGGAGGGAGTAGGCTTTAAGGGCAGAAAGGCTGAGGAACATCTAACAAGAAACAAAACATGAATTCATTGTTTAAAAGCTACTTTTCCTTACAGGGTTAAGTAAGAGGAAGCTTCCTTAATATGCCAGCTTAGGGTGACTGGACCTGTTTGGATTAGTTGCTGAAAATCTGGTTTGTTTTTGTTGTTGTTTAAACTGGCTTTTAAAAAGCCATGATCAGTTTGATTATGTGGCACCTAGCATGCATGATTCCATTCCACTTTGGCCTGCTGTCTTGGGGCCTTATGTACAAGCTCAGTGCAATACAATGGCATCCCATAAATTTAATTTAACAGAGGTAAACCGCAAACATTTTAAATGAAAAAAATAAAAATAAAAAATATTCATTACAATTGGAACAAGTACCTCTCACAAGGCAGTACATGATTAAGTATCCAATGAACATCCCTGAAAATGGTCACTGTGGGAGAACAGAGGTTCATTATAATTTGGACTAGTGGGGGACAGCTTTTCTTCAGAGTCAGACTGAAGCTTGGTCTTAGACGGTTGTGTAACATGCACCAAATGTTTGGCTAGACCCAGGAAACACACAATTGCTTTTAATAAATCGCTGGGCTGCTGTTCTTTGTTGGGAGAGTCAATATGCTCAGGGAAGGCACTCTGCCAGTAAAGTCCGTCCCCTGAGCTGATGATGCTGACTGCCCTGCCAGTGGGTCACCCTGTTCCCAGGCCAATCACACAGTGTGACTGGAAGTCTCAAAGGATCAGTCAGAAATAGCTCACTTGTCAGAACTGGGATGTGTTTGTGCAATGGTTTGTTGAAGCACCTGTGCCCACCCGTGTCTGGACATAGTTATTAGTCTCTCGTTTTCCCAAGTGGTAAACTTGTTCACAGATGTTACTGGAGGGAAAGAAAATGTTCAGTGTTTATGCAGTGAGTCTGCTCTGAAGAAGCCATTATGCTTAACTAAGGAAATGCCATAGTTATTTTTGGTATTTTTTAATTTTAGACGTCTTTATTATTTGCAGGGCTGACCAAAAGACTTTAAAAAAAAATCCGCAAGTAAACAGCAAATCCTTGTTTAATATGGTGAACGTTACTGGTTTCTGGAAAACAAAAGAACAGTCAGTTACTCTTGCAGCCACCCAAGAAGCCAAACCTCCTCCTGGTATTGACCAAGAAATCTGGTGACATAAACATTTACCTTATTTTGAGCTAGAACATCTAACTTGCAAAATAGGCTCTGCCAGAATTTTTCTCTATTCCTAACATATCTGAAAGCAGTAGCAAAGAGACAGCAGAGATAAAAGAAGGGTAAGAGAAAGTTTCCAATCAATCTCTCATTATCAGTTAAGGAATTTCCACCTCATAAAAATTATCTCTAGGTCTTTTCCACTTAAGTCTTTTCTGAGCTGGATAAATAGAGGAGAAGGCATTCGGGTTCTTTATCCTTCTTAATGCCTAAGAAAATGTTTATTGTCTATCAGGAAATAAAAACAAAGGAAAAACAATTTATGATTTTTTTCACATGTGTGAAACTTTAATTAGTTTAAATAAAAGTTGCTTTAGACAGCTCTCTGGGAATCCTTTCCTTTTTTTTTTTTTTTTTTTGAGACAGTCTCACTTTGTCGCCCAGGCTGGAGTGCAGTGGTGCCATCTCGGCTCACTGCAGCCTCTGCCTCTGGGGCTCAAGCAATTCTCATGCCTTAGCCTCCATGGTAGCTGGGATTATAGGCGCCTGCCACCACACCTGGTTAATTTTTGTATTTTTAGTAGAGAAGAGGTTTCACCATGTTGGTCTTGAACTCCTGACCTCAGGTGATCCACCTGCCTCACACTCCCAAAGTGCTGGGATTATAGGCATTAGCCACTGCACCCAGCCTGGGGATTTTTTCTTATGGCTATGTTGGGGTACTGGGGGGGTGTCTTATTTTTCTTTCCTGATTACCTCTGACCTTAAGTTGCTATATCTATTGAATTTCTAATCTCCATGCTTCATTCCATCTGCCAAATATGACACTGACGAATACTGCCCCAGATACCATTGACTCATGGCTATGTGTGGAGGAGAGTTGTTTTGAGAACCCCTAGCTAAATCGTGGTTCCAGTACCAGAGAGGCTAGCCATCCTGCCCTAACAGGAAACAAAGAGGAGCTGAACATGGCATGCCTTTCACAGGACACTTCTTTCACCTAGCAGATGGTGTAATGCCTAGCTGTCTGACCTGAGACCACAATGTCCCTCACATGGAGAACCTGGTTATATTGGCAGACATCCTTGAGACTTGCCTGACCTGTGTCCATTTATGCGTACCTGACGATGGCCTTAGCACTGGGAGCGTGCTCTTGTGTTTGTCCTGGCCTCCCTGGGAAAACCCAGTCTAGGGTAGTCCCTCGTTCTTCAGAGGGAAGGTGAAAATTCAATACACCACCACAAAAAGAAACACAGTCAAAGCTTTTTACTTACAGACCATGGGCAGGGAAGTGCAATGAAACGAGAGGGCAACCCTCCATCCCTGGGTCAGGCGAGGCAAGAATGAAAGGTCAGGCAGAGAGAATATGGGTCACTTTAAGTTCATGGGCAAATGCCTGAATAGTTTGTTTAAAGGAAGTGGCGAGAAAACAGGGGGCCCAGTCTGCTAGGCAGGAGAGATGCCTCTAAGTTCTTATCTCTGGCCACCAGCTTTAGCCATTGGGTGTGGTGTTCTATTTCTAATGCCCAGGCAGCAGCCCTTGCTGTGTTGTTCCATTCTAGGTTTCCTGAAGACTTGTAACAAAAGGTGTCAGTGGGAGAAGGTGGAACAGTTCGCATTTGATAGTAGGTATTCATTTTTGAAAAAACACTTCAGACATTTCTATAGCCAACAGGCTGTCTTTTCTAACAAGATTCTAGCTTCTCTCCACACCACAACTTTCTGCTCTCTGTTCAGATCTCCTTGCCATTTTGTGAAAGTTTTATTCAACTCTAAATTCAAGATTCTTGTGGAGTAGTTTCTCTGTCTCCCAAACTTTACCCAGACTGTTTCTATACAATAGAACTTTCTATGATGATGGAAATGTTCTGTAATCTGCGCTACACAATATGGTAGCCACTAATCACATATGTAGGTTAACCACTTAAATGAATTAAACGTGACATTAACTTTTAATTTATTTACCATGTACATTTCAATAGCTCTATGTGGCTATTGCTTATCCGATTGGATAGAACAGCTCCACATCATCCAATGTTGACCAAGAGGGGCAGCTTCTTCTGAACTAGACAGACCTATTAACATGTGTTTCTCAATAGACATAATTCTTTCCCTGACAGAAAGCAGGTTTTCCCACACTTGCTAAATATCTAATATGGTTTGTGTTGATGTGCATAAAACAGCTATAAAATACTGAAACAACCCTCAGATTACACATTAGTATTCTATTACCTTCAACCTTGCTTTCTCAGATGCATCCTTTTAAATATATGCTATACATTCATTTAATGCCAGTGTACTAATAAAAATGAGTATATCTTGATTCTATATTGAAGGACATGACAAATAACTTCTTAATGTAGCCAAAAGTTTTAGTATATCTAAGTCATGATTTTAAAATACGTCATTTCTGTCTCTAAATTTTAAGATACACTTCAGCTATCTAATTTTGCTTAGGTCAGTTGCATTCAAGGAAGTTTGGCATTCTGTAATATGGGATCGTATGCTCAATTTTCAGCTTAATATTCTTTCCTCTCAAAGAGCAGAATATGCCTCTGCTATTGTGGTGTCATGCAACGAATTGTTATTGCTTTTGGTATAAAGAACAAGCTTTGGAATATTACAGTTCTTCCAGAGGAAGTTTTACTTATCCCAAGAGTATACATTTTGTTTCACAATACATATTTGCCTTCTACATTCCTTTCTTTAAAATGCTTATTACAAATGTTAATATTAAACAGATGGGTTTTGTTTTTGTGATTGGGTATGCATTTAATAGACGCTGTGAACACTTCCCTTCATGAAAAGACTGTTTTGCCCTTGAGCCAAGAGTTGACATATTTCCTTTCCGAAACACTCCCTTGTTTAGCTATTTGCTTGTTCTGCCTTTAAATTTCTTCTGCGTTTGGCATCGACTCATTTAGGTGTTTCACATATAAAGTTAGTATTTCTTTTTACAAAGACCAGACAAGAATGATACACCCTGGCACGTTTCCCACTGAGCCCAGCATCACCAGAGAAGAGTGGTACACACTGGCACGTTTCTCACCTCGCCCACATCACCAGAGAAGAACGGTACACACGGGCGCGTTTCCCACCGCGCCCAGCATCACCACCTTCCAGGTGCGCCTTCCTCCCCACTGATGAAGCAGTTCTGCTGTCCACATTCTGCTGGGCAAAAAGAGTTCTGTGAAAGAAACAATTTTTATTGAATTACCAGTTTATTCCCTATTAATTAATCACATGAAGTAAAATCTCTTTTTTGATCCAGTCAGTACTGGTTTCCATTCTTTATATCTTATCGTTTAAACTTTTAATCACAAAGGTTAAGCAAACTCTTATTTTGTCACCCATAATGCAGATCCATTGCTTTTAAAGTCACAAATATTGTTATTACATACTTTAATTATAAAAGTAACATAATTGCATAAATAGAAATATAAACCAAAAACCCCACGATTCTTCGATTAACTGCAACCATTATTTCTTTTCATGTAAATGTTTTCACATAGTTGTAATAATGATGGTCACACGATTTATTATCTTATTTTGTAATCGACTAACATTTTATTATAAGGTGTTTCCATGTTATGACATAGTCTCCTCAACCCTCCGTTTTTATCACCATCGTTACAATGGCTACATATTATTCCATTCAAACATAACTCTATAATTAATTTAAACATTTTCCTATTTGGGATTATTTGGAATACACTCGATATTTGATAAGATAAAGAAGACTGCTGGAGGCATCTTTGTGCTTACAGCTATTTACATATTTTGTTTTACCTAACAGTGAGATTGTTTACTTATTTCTAGATAACATATTAATTTACATAGATCTATATTTAATAGAGTAGATCTCTCTGTATCTATTATTGCTTTCCTACAACAGTTAAATTTTGAAACCCTAGCATCAGGCAAGGGTAAAACCAGTAAGTATATTAGAAAGATACAATCTTCTACAATGCTAAATATATTAACTAATGTATTCAACATATGCTTTTTAAGCAGTATTTCGGGTACTACACCTGATGTACTAAGAAGGCAACAATGACCAGGTTTCTTGGTACATTGTGCTGCTCTAGCAAAATACCATAGACTGGATGGTCCAAGATTCGGGTGCCAGCATGTTTAGGTTCTGGTGAGGGCCCACTTCTGGGTGGTAGATGGCTTTCTTATTATGTTCTCACAGAGTAGAAGGAGCAAACAAGCTTTTTAAAACCTATTTTATAATACATGGACAATAATCACATTCCTGAGTGCTCTGCCCCCATGACCTAATCACCTCTCCAACGGCTCCAAACCTCCTAACACTATGGAGCTTAAAATTTCAATATATAAATTTGTTGGTTAAGGAGGAGGTGGGGCACACAAACATTCAGACCACAGCACCGTGGAAGCCACCATCTCTGTCTTGATGTTTTACTTATTATGGGTAGTGCAGACTAGTTTACAGAGTGACCAGTGCTTTGAGAAAGTAGAGGTCCCATGGAAACACATAGAAGTGACTGAATCCCCTCCTCATAGAGCCTTGAATGGCTTCTTAGAGAAAGTAGCATTGAAAGAACACATAATAAATGAGGAATTAGTCAGCAAAACTGTAAGATGGGATAGGAAAAGGGGGATGAGTGCATTTCAGGAAATCTAATGGCATGTGAAAGTGAAGGGGCATATAAATATTAGAGGAACTCATAGAAGATAGTCCGCCAGGAGGGAGACTGTGAGTAGGACCATTGAAGGTTTCTTTTGCATTTTACCTAACATTCAGCAGCAATCACACTTAGTGCATAATCTTTGATTAATTAACTGAGTTTATCATCAAAACTTACTTTCCAACAAAAGCCATCCCATTACAATACAAGGCAACATATTAGAGGTCAGTTGAACTGCATCCTCACCAGTATTAGATGGTATCATTTAGGTTACTTAAATCGCAGGATAATAAAAAAGACATATTATTCATGTTTATACCAATCATTTCAAGGTCTATGGAGTGATTTAAGGGAAACCCCTAGAGAAGATCTGTTTAAAGAGATCTTCCAAAATTATTTTCCTGAATACCGAGATTCTTATTCCCTATCCTTTGGCTTAAGGTATTGAAATCCCTCATAAATTTGCAAATTTATTAATTAGAATAATTACATATTCAATTCCTTTTGGCCATGAACACTTTGTAATAAGTTTTTTTTTTTTTCACAGTGGAGTTAAATAGATAGACGAGATCACAGTGGAATTAAAGTTTGATTGTAAATTTTGAGATGGAAATGATCCTGAATAAGAATTGCTCCTTGGAAAGTGAAAACTTAGGTATTAGTATTGGACTTACAAAAGACTTGGAAAACAGAGATAGAGAGTAGAAAGGAGGTATTACCCTCAAAATATTATAAAATGTCTCTAAATCATACCCTATTCACAAATTGTTCTAGTCCCAGCACTGTCCTAAGTAGCAATTCTAAAGGAAAATGAAAAATACCTTTGAAAGATAACTCTTTTTGAACATCAGATGTGTTACATTTTATTGCATGGCCAATTTCTCTATGCAATATAGACCAACAGGATCATGGCTTCCTTTATACTCTGGCTATTAGACCACACATTGGTAGATATGGCCCATACCTGAGAAAGCCATAAAAAACTGCACAAAGTAGGGAGGATGGTGGTTAATTCAGTTGTTGGCAGCAAAATTAGGAGGAGTAACTTAATTTTGGCTTGGTTCTAGCAATCACTATAACTACTATTTCTAGTCTTATCATGGGACATTTGCAATTCACTATTTAAATACAGTGGCAATTATTTGGCTCTCTAAAAATGTTCTGATTCTCCTCCTTCTGGGCATGTGGTAATTATTGTGATTCCCTAACTTCCATAAAGTTGTAACTTGCTTTGGCCAATGGGAAGAAAAGGAAATGATGTGTGTCTCTTCCAAGTGGAAACACTAGCCAGTGGAATATGAAATCCAATGGATTTGCTTTGAACCACAGCCATTCAATAGTCGATGGAGAATGTGGAAATGTGAGGAGCTGACCATGAAGCTGCCTATCTGTCTTTGGGTGTTTACACTCAGGCTGTTAGATGAGGCATACATAATTCTGTATCTAATTTAAGCTACTGTTGTTTGTTTTTCACAGCAACTAAGATTGTAACCTAACTAATGCAATGAGAAAATTGAGATGTTAGAAAGAAAGCTATCAAAGAGTTGGACAGAACTGGAAAGATCAGAGCTTTAGGGGTAAAATATTCTTAAAAATAGAGCAAGTAAATTCAAAATGCATTGTTAACAAAGTTACATTCACCTTGTATGTGTTTAGTATTAGGAGAAGTAAGTGTTATGCTTTTCCAAAATAATACACATTAGTTAATTTACTATAATTCTGCAACCCATATCTTCAGTATTAGATACCAAAGAATGCCTTTGCATGCCACTGAGTTTCAGCAGCAAACTTCACTTTATGAGCTCACTCATAGGAAACCACTCGTTCTGTCATTCCTCAGAACAGTTTAATTAGAGAATAAGAAAATATGAGAACCACTTCCAAATCTTATGCCTCTTTCCAAGCAGCACATGAATGAATGTTCTCTGCTCCCAGAAGACTTGGCAGTCAAAGAATTACCATTCCCCAGGCCCAGTGACTTTCTGTAGGCTACTGACTATAAGAAACGGACTTTGCCTCAGAGCTGATAGATTATTAACCTAGCTCTGAATGTACCAGGTTAGATTGTATAAATAAATAAGAACTGTTAGGCTACATATAATAGAAAACATTACAAGTAGTGACTTATATTGTAATGATACTTCTTATTCCATTTTTCAAAAGGTCTAGAGGTAGAAGGTGCCAAGAGTAGTTGACTATAGTGGCATAATGACATCAATCAATGTCCTAGAAGTGTTCTATTCTTCTATTCTGCTCTTCTCAGCATGTTAGCTTCCACTCCTCTTGGTTATAAGACGGCTAGCCCCACTCCACATTTATGTCCTTCTTCAATCCTATTAGAAAGCAGGGAGCCAGAAGGGAGAACAAGAGGAAGTTTTCTCCCTGCTGTCCAAATCAAGAAAGAAAATCCTTGCCAGAAGCCCATTAAGATTTTGCTACTCGAATTGTGGTCTTCAGATCACAGCATCACCCATAACTTGTGAACTTATTAAAATGCAATGTCCCTGGCCCTGCTTGATTCAGATTCAGCATTTTGACAAGATCCCTGTGTGATACCTATACACAGTAGAGTTTGAGAGACACTGCTCTAATAGATGTTTTCCTATGTCTTTTTAGCCAGAAGTTGTGACAAGACTATCCCCAGATGGAAGGGAAGATGGGAAAGTTATTTTTTTCAGCCCTGTAGTGGAAACAGGAACAAGCCAGTGAGGTAGGAAATAGATGTTGGGTAGATAATTCCCAGAGTCTGCCATGGTATTTTTCTGGGGACATGGTGGTACAGAACGCCATGCTCCCTACAGTTCACTGTGACTCTCTGAGTTCATATAGCCTACGAAAGCTGCCCAGAGAATGAAGCACTGGCCTCACCAGTAGTGTTTTTAATAGCAGGATGAGACTTTAACCATGTGATTTTGGAAAGGTTTCTTATTTTTATAACCTTGAGGCTTAAGAGAACCATCTGATCCAGGGAAATTCAAAGGAAAAATAGTAAAGCTGATATAATTGAAGGGAAGATGAAGATTGTAAAATAACAGGTTACTCTTGAGTTTTGGTTTGCATGAAACATAAAATCTATTCCCATGTACACTTTTTCTCTGCTATGCATTAGTTTTCTGGCCTTATTTAAAAATTTACTAAGAGGATTGTTTATAAATAAGAAATAACTGGCTTAGAGAATTCTAGTTTAATTTATTAAATGAGAACTGTACTGTTTCTAAATTAAGCCATTAATAAACTTAGTCTTCTTAAGTGTTTAATAAAGTAAAACTGTAATAAGCTTTCCAATTATACAAAGTAATAAAACATGAGAACAAAATGGCAAATAGAAAAAAAATAATAAAATAAAGGAAAAATGTTGAACACATCTTAATCTTGAGGCAAGAACCTTGTAAACTCTAATTTAAGCCAATCTCAGTTTGACTTCCTGGTGATTACATGATGATTTATATGTGGTTGCATAAATACATCTGCACAGTCATTTAGAAGCCTCCTAAATGAGTGATTTTTTTTCCTGCTGGTTATTAAAAGGCATGTCAAGAGTTAATTCTTGGGTCACATTTTCACCTTCTCCTAACCAAATCCTCATTTTGCATCCTTCATAGAAAATATATATTCCCAATGAACCTGTATCATTGTTGCCTTACCAGTTTGATATGACAGAATAAATTGAATCTAATCTCAGAGAAACAGACATGTCTGCAGGGAATAAGCAGAGGAAGCTTCAATATAGAAATGGTTGTTTGACTTCAGAAATACTGCACATACTCAATAGTGTGTCCTTAAAGTGAGAACAAAGATGTCTCAGTGGTCACACACAGGAGAGCAAAGAACTGGGGACAAGTCACTTCTTACATCACTTGGCATGTTTTAGGTGCATATAGTTCTCATTGAATTGGCTGGGAGGCTCCCACAGAGATCTGCTGGCAAACCGGCACCCACTAAAACAACTGACTTTCCATAAAAATCTGTGCCATAGGTGCCAAAGCAAACTTGTAAAAATTGTCCACTTTCAGGCGACCTGGACAAAAACCTTAGGAGGGCTGGAGTCATTATCAAAAGTGCTCTATAAGAGCCAAGAGAAATGTATTCCTGGTTTATTCAAATGCAGGTTCTTGTAAATGGCACTGCCACGGTGAGCCAAATTTGCATTTCATACCAGGAGCTTGGATTAAGTTCAGCCTAATCTGGCCAGTTAAAACAATGAGATCCTTTTGGCTCTTTTACCTGAGATGCTAAAGGAAGATTTCAGAAATGTGATGATTCGGGACCTTAAATTTAAAAATTTGGGCATTCATGGGTGATTTTGGAGAAATCCTATTTTTAGCTATTCAGATACATTGCATCCATTGAAATAAAAGAAAAATAATTTTCTTAACAAAGCAAAAAAACAAGTTTGATTATGAAACTCAAAACTTGAAAACAATATTTTTTTTTCCTTTTTGGTATCTGAATTTCATATTCTCATCAAATGCAGTTACATCCAGTCAGTTTAGTGGTAAATCAGAATGTTACCACTTGACCTTGGCAAAGTTACCTGGTAATGAGGATGAAAGGTACATGGAACAATTTGTGTCTATCTGAGTCACTGAGTTTTCCTTCAACAGCACAAATGTGTCATCTGTTTTGTCATGAGTAATAGAAGCTGTGGTGGCTGCAAAGAGGAATGGGAAGGGCACTGGTTGCAGATCAGGAGGCAATATTCACAAACAGATGTACATCTGTAAATGCATAGTCTTTCTGGGAGGATACACAAGAAATTGGTCATGAAAGCTATTGCTGCAGTAGTGTGCTGGAGTGGGGGCCTGGGGAGCAAGGGATGGAAATAGAACTTATTTTTTTATTTTCCAATTTTGTTCTGTATGTGTGTGTGTGTGTGTGTGTAAGTGTGGGTGTGTGTGTGTGCACCTGCACATGTACCTATTGCCCATCCAAGAAAATAAACAATAATAACAAAAGGCAGAGTGAGAAAGGCCATGTTTTCATTGGCTCTACTTTAAACTGGGTGGATAACTTTTTTCCCTCTGGACTTCAGATGCCTCTTTTCCAAAATAAGATGAAATAGAGTCTCATCTGCAAGAATAGCTAATATTTCTCAAAGCATTGACTTTACAATAGTATAAATAAAATTTTCCATTCTGAGTCTGATGTTGGAGAGATAATATATTGTTAATAATAACAATGTGAAGCATAAGCACTATCTTACCAGCCAAAAAGTTGAAAATTCATGGTTGTTTATTGAAGAGCTGCTCTGAGAGGAATTTTAGATGAGAACAAACAGAAAGGAGAAGTGACTTGGTGTGGAAGCTGGGGAGGACAGGGGAGCTGGGTGATTTCAGGCCCAGAGGATATAACAAATAGGGCATATGCAAGAGAGAATCTGGTAAAGACCAGGTTCACCTCGCTGGGATCATCACTTTCTCAGGAGCCTTTGCCCGTCTTTGCTTTTTCTAGGAGTTAGCTGACCTCATCTTATTTTCCTATAATTTGGCTCTGATCTCACACCTCACAGTCTCTACTTGCCCACATATCAGACAAACTCTAGCTTCATTCTGTCCTACTCTAATTCCATTACAAATTTCACAGGGAACACTTGGTCTCAATTCTCTGTCTTTGCACTTTCTCTAGCTAATTTTTGCATTGCAGAAGTGATTTTGCCCTTAGTCACATACAACTGAATGTCTGCAGCTTGGCTGCTTGGAGCAGGTGATATGGAAAAAAGCATGGGCCGTGAAATGAGTCAGGCAGGGCCTGCATGCACATTTCCAAGGTGTCCTCACTTATTGGCTGTAGAAATATGAGCAAGCTACAGAGACTCTCTGTGCCTGCTGCTTCGTTTGCAGTGGAACCCCTTAGTTATGTACTGTGAATCTGGAAAGAGTCTGTTGACTCAGCCTATTCTAGAAAGAAAGCACTGTCACTCAGAGTACCCCCTACACCCAGAGAGTTCAGAGCACAAACCTCAACCTTAACACTTACTGATGTTTTGGACCAGATAATTTTTTTGTGGATGACTTAATTGTGCTTTTTAGGATGTTCGGCAGCATCTTGTCCTATACCCACTAGCAGCACTCCCCTTCACTCTATATGTGACAAGCAAAAACGCCTGTAGACATTGCAAAATGTTCCTGGGGTGGAGGAATTATCACCATTTAAGAATCACTGATCCAGAGGATGTTTTCCTATTAAGTTTCATTTTGGTTCATGGGAAGTCAGCCTAGGGTGCATGTCTGTACAATAGCATCCTCATCCCTTACCACGCGTCCTCAATTCAGCCTCTTTTTCTAGCATCCTCATCCCTTACCATGCACCCTCAATTCAGCCTCTTTTTCTACCATCCTTATCCCTTACCATGTGCCCTCAATTCAGCCTCTTTTTCTAGCATCCTCATCTCTTACCACGCGCCCTCAATTCAGCTTCATTAGGTAGTCAGCAAGGACTAGACTGGTACGGTACACGTCTTTGCCTGAATCGGCTTAGGGCTTTCAGTGTTCAAGGAGAGCCTCTAAAAGGTAAATACACTTAGTCTTGCTGATAATGACCATTTCTTGGTAAAACCTTCATGTGTTATTACTCTAACAAATGTTTCCGTTTTAGCGAAGGTATGCAGGAAATTAGGAAAGGAAAAGAGACAGAAAACTCTGTCATAGCAAAGGGAAATCCCATTAGCAAATTTTCCAGCACAAGATTTGGCTTGCAACAAGAATAATCTCCACGTCTCAGAATACAGTGCTCCCTACTAACCAGCTATCATCTCTCTCTTCACTCACTCACAGTGGTGACACGGCATTAGCACCAGGCACTGTCGCTGTGACTTAGGTTTTGAACTCCTTACTTTTTGGCTGGATGATGTTCATACTGATCAAGTCTTGAAGTCAGTTTAAAAACTTGGTACATTTCTTTGCCTGTAAAATCAATGAGGTGTTTAAAGGAGAAGAGAATTTTTAGTGGGTGGGAAGGCAACAGTTAAATGTATCAAAGTCATGGTGGGTGATGGAAACCAGGAAAAATTCTTGGCTGAGCCAATTGTGAGAACACCAGTGATGTTCTCAGAAGATGCTTCAGTGAGAGAAAGGAATAAAAACCAAATGATGGGGTAGGGAAGTGATTAAATCTGTGTGTGTGTGTGTGTGTGTGTGTGTGTGTGTGTGTGTGTGTAGAATAGAACCAGGGGCTTGGATCATTCATACTCAAGAAGTGGATGGGAACACACAGCAAATGCAGATTATTTTCTTTCAGCATAGAGGACAGCTGAGTCTGTTTAAAAGTTGAGGGTAAGATGCTAACAGAATAGAAGAAATTAAAGGTGCTAGAGAGGAGAGGCTAACTAGGGGAGCAAATTACCAGAGAGAAATATATCCCTTTCTCTGAGACTGGTGGAAAGAAGGACAATTAGAAGGAATTTCCTTATAACTTACTATCTGTAATTAAGGAGTTGAAAAGCGCTTCATAAAATATACATTAAAAAGTCAAATATTAGACTCTTATCAGCCCTGAACACTCTAATTTAAATCGCCTTTAGAAACCTTTGGGTGATAAACCACTGATTAAATATTTATTATTCACATACCATAAGGCTTTGGACTTCTGCCAAATCTATAAAAAGATGCAAAATTATTTCAAAGTGTTAACATTCTAAGGTAAAAAAACTTTAAACATGAATCTAGCCTTCACATTTTCTAACTTTGGTTATCTTCAACCAACTGGTCACTATGATCTCTTTTAGCAAAATAAGGTGTGTGCACTCGGTGGACCTATTTTGCCAGACTCCACAAACACCCTGTTTGGATCCCTGCTGCTGCCATTGCAATTTTCTTTTTCTCACAGAATGTAGTCCCTGCCAAGTTTAAACAAACTCCAGCATAGTAGGCAAATACTCACTGAGAACCTACTATGTAAAGGTGCTCTGGATCCTGATTTAGGGCTGTTGGGAAAGTTAGGAAAAGAGGTCGAAGACCAGGGTAGAGAAGAGAGCCAGGGCATCCTGGAGAGCCAGGATTGTGATGAGTTGCCCAGACTCACAGTAAACATTTAAAACCTAGACTCTCATGTCCCTGAAATAGGAGGCTTTACAACACAGTATATACAAAATATTCTTATTATCTGTGGAACACTAGACAGAACACCGAGAAAACATCCCTTATCCATAGGAAGGGTGATCAAAAGAAAGAAATCTTTCTATCTCCCCAGCAACGTTTTTATTATGGCAAAGATAAAGCAAAAGCGTCTTCTGACAATACTTTTTTTTCTTGGTGTCAGAATTTAAATCTGTGCCACATAAACAAATACCTTAAAATGCTCTACTTAAATGCTTCATCAATTTAAAAATCAGACCAAAAATATGTTTTTGCCTGAAGACAGTTGGCCAGACTAGATGCAATTTTGAAGTCCACTTGAGCTCCAAGAGTTCTATTTCTATAATAAAACCACTCAAACACATAGAAAATATCATACATTTATTGCCCCTTTTCAAACAAGTCCATTTTTCTCCTGAACACACTTACAGGAAAATACGCTGCCCTTTTTTGTTTGGGCAATCTGTGGAGGGTTACCATGGTTTCTGTGGCCTCCTGGCCACTTTCTGTACATTAGCTTGGCCATGAGATCATCCGAAGTCCATACTGTCAGCTCTCTGGCTGTATGACCCTCAGCATGCATTACCCATAGAAGCAGTGAAAATTGTTTTCAAGGGTGACATCATCTTAGATATTGGATTTGTTTGTGGCAGGGCAAAGAACCACAGTACATAAACAGATATAAGGTATATCTGTGATATTAATGAGGGAAGATTAGGAAAATAAACCTTAAAATTCTTTGCGTAAGATGGGCAATAATACAAAAAGGTTGAGAAACACTGTCTTAGGGCAATGATTCCCTGAGGATTTAATATCTGATGGACAGGACTCTGATGCATCAAATACAATACGTTTTTAATGTTTTTTGTTTTGTTTTTTTGAGATAGAGTCTCACCGTGTGGCCAGGCACCAGGCTGGAGTGCAGTGACGTGATCTTGGCTCACTGCAACCTCCGCCTCCTGGTTTCAAGCAATTCTCTTGCCTCAGCCTCCCAAGTAGCTGGGACCACAGGTGTTCACCACCATGCCCAGATAATATTCGTATATTTTTTTAGTAGAGACGGGGTTTCACCATGTTGGCTAGGTTGGTCTCAATGTCTTGACCTCATGATCCGCCTGGCTCAGCCTCCCAAAGTAAGTTTTAAAGTATTTAAAGTGTAACATCTCTTCCTTTCCTTCTAATCTACCACAGGTCACTTTTTGCATTATTTTAAATTTAGACATTTTAAAGTTCAATATAGTACAATGCTGTATATAAAACTCAATTTATATGAAGGCTGTTCTTGTGAAAAAAGGCATATTTGAAAAATGACTCTTTTGAGGTCAGACTCATAATACAAACATTGCCAGGACAGAAGGATTTCTGTCTTTTGCTCTCCCTTCCTATGGCCAGGGGATGTTTCTTCAGTATTACATCTAGTGTTCTACTGATAATAAAATATTTTGTATATACTTTATTGTAAAGCCTCCTGAAACAGGGACATGAGAGTCTGGTTTTTAAATGTTTACTGAGTCTGTGCAACTCATAGAAGATGTTATTTTTTGGGTATGGCAATATGCCAGCAAGATCTAGCAGAAGGCAGTGGAAGAAAAGCCACTGGGCACCAGAAAGACACACATGTCCATCCCAGATTTGCTTTAGAATATCCTTGCCAAGGGGGCAAGTTGCTTAATGCCCTTCAGCCCCAGTTTTCTAATCTGTCAAACAAGGATACAAATGCCTGCCTTGTAGGATGGTTAAAAGATTTGGGATAATGGATATCAGGTGGCTGCAATTTGCTGTTTCTGAGTTAGGTGATAAGAATGAATTACACAGCAATTGGGTAGAAGAGACCAAGGCACTCGGTGGACCTATTCTGCCAGACTTCACAAACATCATGTTTGGAACCCTGCTGCTGCCATTGCAGTTTTCTTTTGCTCACAGAATGTAGTCCCTGCCAAGTTTAAACAAACTCCAAAGGATTACTGGTAGCTTGCAAAGTAAGATTTGGTCTTTTCATCAATGAAGAGTCTTGTGGGCAGTGATACAAACAAGGAGAAGCATTTCTCCTGCTCCATGAAAATATGATTTATACCTTTAATGAAAAAGTCAGGGGCTTGTGCAGGCACAACAGCTGTGATTTTATGAAGGGAAAATAATCCAGAATTCCATGTGGTGGGGCTGCTGCCACAAGGGGTCAGATCTGGATTATTGATGGAGGCTGGCATCATCCCACAGTGACACAAGCATGATTGGACATCACATCACATGAAATAACTGGCAATTTGGCAATCGTTTTAGGTGAGAAAAGCTCAAGCAAGAGCAAACCAGACCAACTCAACTAAAGGCTTCAGCGTCTTTGATCTGAGGCTGACTTACTGAATGCCTGGACCCGGAACAGAAGAAGGACTATGGTTATCTTTGAAGCTCACACTGGTTGCTGGTTGCCCACTCAACAGATGTGAGCAGTTTAGCTGTCACCATAAATCAAGGGCTCCCGACAATGTTATAAATAGGGATGGGTAAATATTTTGGATTCATTAGCCTCCAAGTATTCTTCAGATGTTTTGGGTTCAAATAAACAGAATACATCGTGCAGAACACATACCCTTCTTGATTTTTTAGGACCGTTTGTGATTTATGGAAAATAGAATCCATATGTTTCTGCTTCATTTACACTTAAACCATCAAAAGGTTGTGTGTTGTAAGAGCTATTTGATGTCCAAGATGCCTCTGCGCATGCTTTAAAAAAAATACAAGCAGCTTAAAAGTTTTGGTCCCTCAAAAAGACCAGAGAGAGCGAGAGAGACAAGGAGAAAGGGAGAGAGAGAGACAGAGCACCTAGGAACGCCTCTTTTGCCAAGATGAAATACGTTTGAACACTAGGAAGTTCAATTTAGGCTGAGACTACAAACCCATGAAATAAAAATGAGTTCAGAATTTGGGAAAAAATGAAGGCTCCACTCCAGCCAGTTTTAGAAGCAGCTTCGATGAATGCAGAAAAGCAGCTGGCACCTCGGCCACTGCACCAAGGAAGAGAGGGCCGTGAGTGCACCATTAGCTACAGCTAACAACGCTTACAAGCTCTGTTATTCTTGGGCCTCCTAAGAGTTGCTCCAGCCGGAATACAGACTCTGCCCTGCTTTAGCTCAGAAATATCCACTCTCGTGATGTTTTCCTGTGGTTGTTCTGCTGTAGGCCAGCACTTCCTGTCTCTTCTTCTGCCATCTGGCCCAAATAGCCAGCCACTGGACTGAATATTGGGTGTGTATTTGGGATGATGTTTATTTATTAGGCACTTTCTTTAGAGAAAGATCACATTAGGCTCACAATAGGGCCGATAAAACATGCAGTTTGTGTAAAGTGAAAAGTGTGATAACTAAGGGCTACAGGTTAGTAAAAGGCAACATGTAAAACAAAGTTTTCTTGTCCCCATCTCAATATTTACTAACTGATACAATGTCAGCTCTATGTTATTGTATGCATGTATTATTATTTTTATATGGGATCATAATTTTGGAAGCATCTAAATTAGAAATATATTATCTCATAAATTAGATATCTAGAATAGTTAGATTATATATGTAGGATCTAGATTAGATGCCTAGAATAGTTAGATTAGATATCTAGAATAGTTAGAATAGTAAGGATGTGAAACTTTACTATCTCTTGGGATCTCTCGCTTGTGTGGCCTGAAGAGTCACTTCAGCAGAATTAGGAGTCTTGTGAATTACCTCCATATCCCAATTACATTATCTGGGACAAGGGGGATGGTTTTGCAATATTAGAGGTCAAGTTTGTTGTTGTTGTTGTTGTTGTTTTGCTAACGCCTAAGGAACATTCAGTAAAATATTCCTTAATCTCACCACCCATACGTGACCACTGTTAATTTTGGGGCGTATATTCTTTGAGTTAATTGTGTGTTTGTGTGCACATGAGCACACACAAAGAATTTGATGAGATATACTATCTATTCTGTTTTGTAGCTTCTCTTTTTCATTTAGCAATATATTGTAAACTTTTTTCCTGGTCAATAAGCTGTTGCATCATAAGGTTTAATGCTTTCAGAGTATTTCATCATGGAATTTTACTACAATTATCTTACTATCTTACTATTAGTATATATATATATATATATACACTAATACTATATATATACTAATACTATATATATAGTATATACATATACAAATAATATATATATAGTATATATATACACACATACATATACTAATAGTATATATATATATATAGTATTTGTGTATATATATACTATATATATATATAGTATTAGTATATATATAGTATTAGCATATATATATATATACTAATAGTAAGATAGTAAGATTATATATATATGACAGGGAGTTTATTAAGACATACTGACTCACATGTCACATGATCACAAGGTGAAGTTCCACAATAGGCCATCTGTAAGCTGAAGAGTAGGGAAGTCAAAACCTCAAAAGTACGGGAGCCAACAGTCCAGCCTTCAGTCTGTGGCCAAAGGCCTCAAAGCCCCTGACAAACCACTGATGTAAGTTCCAGAGTCCAAAAGCTGAAGACGTGGAGTCCAACGTTCCACAGCAGGTAGGATCCAGCATGGGAGAAAGCTGAAGACCAGAAGACTCGGCAAGTCAAGTCCTTCTACCCTTTGCCTGCTTTATTCTGGCCATGCTGGCAGCTGATTAGATGGTGTCCACCCAGATTGAAGGTGGGTCTGCCTTTCCCAATCCATTTTCTCAAATGTTAATTTCCTTTGGCAACACCCTAACAGACATACCCAGGATCAATACTCTGCATCTTTCAGTCCAATCAACTTGATACTCAGTATTAGCTGTCACAGAATTTTTTAAAGTCTCTAGAAAAGATCAATAAGATAATCAGTAAATATTGTTTTCTTCCTTAAAAAATAAAAAGATGTGTTTCTATACCAAGATGAGCCTTGTGACTTAAATTTATCTGTCCCTGCTGGTTGTTCAGTCCATCGGTAAAGTTCCTGGAGTCAATTTAAAAGGAAGCTGAGAACCATACCTACTTTGCTCTCTATTTCCCATCAGTCACTAGAGAACTCAGTCCCGTCCCTTCTATTGACAGGTTGCCAGGATACATCCAGGCGACAAAGGCTGTGGTTCCTGTTACTCAGCAGCCTCACAAACACACCAACTCCTGCAAGAAGGGACGTGAATCTTGGAGCTCCTAGCTATTCTGTTCCTGTTTCCATCAGCCCCTTCCCTGAAAACTCAGAGGTGCTCAGCATGCCATGCTAAAAGCCAAAATAAAAAGGTAAAGAACAAATGTCGCAAGGTGAGGCTCTCACAGGGTGTGTACATTCTATGTTGTCTGGTAGGCCTTAAATCTCAAACCTTTCAACTAATAACACCTGACTCTCTTAGATTTTCTTGGTCTCTTCCATTGGCATCTCACCAGTATTCAGTAAATATTTCCTTGCTATAGAAAAGAAATCTAAATGATAATAATAATTAGTTCTTAAGTGAAAAATATCAAATACTACTAAACAAAACAATAAATATCATTTTACTTCTTTGGATGCTGGCAATGGTGAGTGAACGATGGATTAAATGTTCTGATACCTAAAAGATAATAAAACTGTATTTGAAAGAATGATTTTTAAAATAATTTTCTTCAAAGAAAAGTAGATAAAGTAGGGTTTTAACATTAATTCAGGACTATATGTTTATTGGACAGGTTACCCATGAAAGAAAAGGGGTGTTAAAGGCCATAATTGCTCAATTGGCTTGGCTGGCATTTTTTAATTATTTGAGATAAAATCTATCTGGAGCAAATCGTAACCAATGTTGAGTTCTTAAATTCAAGTTTCTAAAATCAGTGAGTTTAACAGGTATATACAACAATGTCACGGTCACCTCAGTCAGGGCCCAGGACATTTCTTTCACCCCAGCATGTTTCCTCACATCCTTTTCAGCCAATCTCTCCTCCATAGGTGGCCACTGTTTAGACTTCTATCCCTAAATAATAGTTGGCCATTCATTAACTTTATGTGAACAGAATGATACCTTATATATTATATTGTTGGACTGACATCTTTAGCTCAGCAGAATGTTTTTCAAACATTTCAATGTGGCTTTTTAAATCAGTAGTACAATTCTTTTCAAAGGTAAGTATAATTGCATTATATGCTTATTTTACATTTGTTTATCTATTGATTGGTATTTGGTTTGTTTCTAGTTTGGGCCTCTTACAGCTAAAGCAGCTATAAGTATTCTTGCACAAGTCACTTTTCTCCTAATTTTATTGTGTCTAATTTTTTACAGCTTTATTGAGGTATGATTGACAAAAATCGCATATATTTGGGGTGTATCATGAAATGTGTTGATATATGTAGACATTGTGAAATAATTACCATAATCAAGCTAATTAAAATGTTCATTATATCACATAGTTACCTTTTTTGGGTGTGGGGAGAATGTTTAGGATCTATCTTAGCACATTTTAGTTATTATTAAGTATAACAATTATTTATTATATTCATGATGCTGTATATTAGGTTTCCAGAATTTACTCATCTTATAGCTGAAGGTTTGTACACTTAGCCTGTCTTCCCTTTACCTCATCCCCCTCCCACGGTAACTACTATTGTGCTCAACAGGTAGGCATATGAAGATGCTTACCATCACTAATCATCAGGGAAATGCAAATAAAAATCACAATGAGATATTACCTTACATTTGTGAGAATGGCTGTTATCAAAAGACAAAAGATAACAAGTGTTGGCAGGAATGTGGAGAAAAGGGAATCCTTATACACTGTCAGTGGGAATGTAATTTAATACAGCCATTATGGAAAACAGTACAGAAGTTCCTCAAAAATTTAAAAATAGAACTACCATCTGATCTAGCAATCCCACTGCTGGGTAGATATCCAAAGAAAATGAAATTAGCATATTAAAGATATATCTGCACTCCCTTGTCCATTGCAGCTTTATTCACAACAGTCAAGATATGGGAACAAATTATCAATCAACAGATAAGTGGACGGAGAAAATGTGGTATAACATACAATAGAATATTACTGAACTTTAAAAGAGAAGAAAGTCCTGCTATTTTCAACAACATGGGCAGATCTTGAGGACATTAGATGAAGTGACATAAGCCAGATAAGGAAAGACAAACACTATATGATCTCACTTATATGTGGGAAAAGAAAAGAAGCCCGCTCAAGTCTTATTAGATGTATGTTTTTATTTATTCTGGATTCAGATCCAGGAGTGAAAATAATGGGTGACAGGGTGGATATTTGTAATAAGTATGGAATAATATATCACAATGGTCATAATTTGCAAATTCCTGGACTAATGGAGTACTTTTACATGAGCTTCTAGGAGATTTGTATCTTTTAAAAAAATTATCTATTCACACCTTTTGCCCATTTAAAATAGTTTTTTTTTTTCTTTTTAATGTTTTCTTTATTGATATATAACTCATATACAATAAAATGCACCCATTTTAAGGACACAATTTGATGAGTTTTTACAAATAATTACATCTATGGAACCTACAAAGATATAAATATAGAAAATGTCCATTAACCTTTATAGTCAATTTTCCATTCATGCACCTACCCACCAAGCAATCACTGATATGCTTTCTGTCACTAGAGATTAGCTTTGCCTATTCTAGGGTTTTATATAAATGGAATCATTCAGTATCTATACTTCTTTTGCATTTGAATTTTTCAGCAGCACAATTTTCAAAGTTATCCATGTAGTGTATATTAGTACTTTGTTCATTTGTATTGTGAAACAATATTCTATTTTATGAATATGCCATAATTTTGTATCCATTTATCTGTTGATGTATATTTATGTTATTTCCAGTTTTTTCCCACTATGAGTAAAGCTACTGTAAACATTTGTATATGACTTTGGTGGACATATACTTTCATTTTTCTTAGGTAATTATTTAAAATGTCAATACCATTGGGTAGGTTTATAAAGTTAAAATTTTAGACAATCCAATTTTTAAATATATGTGTCTTGCAAACATTTCTTCCCAAACTATATCTTGCCTTGTAATTTTCTTAATTTTTTTTAATGTGCGGAAGTTTATAATTAAAAGAAAGTGTGATTTGTCATATTTTGCTTTCATACTTAGTCCTTTTTGTTCTTTTTTGTTTTGTCTAGCACAAAATATTTGCACATATTAGGATCATAAATATTTTTCTCTTCTTAAAACCTTATCATGTTTGCTTTTATATTTAGTTCCATGATCCATCTTTAGTTAATTTTTGTGTATAGTGAAAGTAGGGAGTTGCCGGGCGCAGTGGCTCATGCCTGTAATCCGAGCATTTTGGGAGGCCAAGGCGGGGGGATCACGAGGTCAAGAGATCGAGACTATCCTGGCCAACATGGTGAAACCTTGTCTCTACTAAAAATACAAAAATTAGCTGGGTGTGGTGGCACGTGCCTGTGGTCCCAGCTACTCGGGAGGCTGAGGTGGAAGAATCGCTTGAACCCAGGAGGCGGAGGTTGCAGGTTGCAGTGCGCCGAGATCGCACCACTGCACTCCAGCCTGGCGACAGAGCAAGACTCTGTCTCAAAAAAAAAAAAAAAAAAGAAAAAAGAAGAAAGTAGGGAGTTAATGGTTATACCTACATGCATCCAGTTGTTTCACTCTCATTTGTTAAAAAGATTTTCCTCTCTCCATTGAATTGTCTTGGCATCTTCATCAAAAATGAATTGACCATTGACCATGTATGTAAATTGACCATATGTTTCTGGACTGTCTATCCTGTTACATGAATTTATTTGTCTATCCTTATTGGCATATTAATTTTAAGATGCCAATATATTATTTAAGAGGCCAATATATATATTATTTGAATACCTGAAGCAAGTATTCAAAATAAATATGAAATTTGAGTCCTTCCATGACTGCTTGCCAGTGAACCATACACAAGAATTATGATCAGGTTGGGCAGTCCTTCTTGCATGTTGCCCAAATGTTTCCTGAGGCAACAACCTGATTTTAAGTGATTCCGTAATAGGCAAAAGCCAAAAATATAGTTACAGTTATAAACTTAGTCAGAAATCATAATCCCAGTGAAAAAAAAAATATATTTTTTCAAGTGCATTGATAAAGAATGTAACTTGAACTTAATTTTTATTTATTAATTTATTCAATGGTTTATTGCGTGTCTACTATATTCCAGACACTATTCTAGACAGAAAAAAGCAGGAGGAGAATATTCATTTGTTCATAATTTCTGCAAGAAAACATTATTTATAACATCTACTCTGTTGTCTGTTTAACAATATATTTCTCACAATTACAGAGAAAAATCTATAACTGGTAAAATAAGTATCAGATTAAATGTCATCACATATTCTTACAAATTGACAGAAAATGATCAACATACAAATGTTAACTAAGAAAAAATATTTTCCAGCCTTTCCAAATCTTGTTGTCACTTCACCAATTTTTTTGGGTCAGCATGTAAACTATTATTTCTATCAGCTGCATTTTCCAGCTTATTTTATTTATTCATTGATTCATTGATTCATTCATTTCTTTGAGAAAGGGTCTTGCTCTGTCACCCAGACTGGAGTGCAGCAGCACAGTCACAGCTCACTGCAGCCTTGACCTCCTGGGCTCCAGTGATCCTCCTACCCCAGTCCTCCAAGTAGCTAGGACTACAGCCATACACCACCATGTCTGGCTATTATTTTTTATATTTGTAGAGATGAGATCCTACTATATTACCCAGGCTGATATTGAACTCCTGAGCTTAAGCAATCCTCCCACCCTGACTCTCAAAGTGCTGAGATGACAGGCGTGAGCCATAGCACCCAGCTCCAGCTTATTTTAGAATTTAAATCTTATCTATTATTTCAAAGAAAAATTTTTTTAAACAACTAGACCTTCATATGGTTGTTTCTTCTCTGGGTCTACATAATTCAGATCAATATGTAATACTATTTTAACTCAATTTTCCCAGACTATCTGGTGAATCATACATCTTCAGGATTATATGCAACTCTTGAAGTAAGTTGTAAATGGTGAAGAATGTGAACAATTCCAGAACACCCTTCCTGAGGGATCAGTGATGATTTCAGTGGCGTCTTACAAACATGGAGAAACAAATTCTAAATATCATAGTAGACAAATATAGTAATAGGAATATATTGTGTTGGAAGAAGCAGAGAGGAAGAATGTAAAGAGGCAAGTTGCTAACCAGTTAAAAGGAATGGCAAACTGCAAATAGAATGTCCAGAGTACAACACAGCCAAGCATTTGTTTGAAAGGAGACTCTAGTCGAAGCCTTATGGAGTTCTGTGCAGACAGCACTTAGTAGGATTCTGGTTGCATTGAGTGCTATAAGTACACATTGATTAATAACTTGATGTCTTAATGTTAAAATGAAATCTAATTTGAATGCTCTAATGGAAGCATTAGAAAACTTTCTTACCTTTGCCCAAATAGTAAATAGTAAGGCCTGGTAGGCCATACACTTTGCCATTGTGGGGCAAAAGCAGTCAAAGATAAACATAAATGAATAAACATGGCTGTGTTTTAATAAAACTTTATTTACAAAACAGCTGAACAATGGCCAGATGTATCTTGTGCGTCATAGTCTGTCAGCCCTTCTAATGATGAGATACCTTCCAAAAATAGTACGTTAATATTGAAAGGCCTGTAGTCTTGAAATGTTCTTCTTGCAATGGCAAGAGCATGTGGAAAGCCTCTTTCCAGTCCTTCTCCCAGTCTTCCCCAGAATGAGAGAGAGTTTGACTTGTCTGAGGAACTGAGAGGTGAGCATGGATGGAGCATGGTGCAGAAAGGGGAGAGCAAAAGGAGATAGGCAGAGACTGAGGGAGGTACCAGGTTACAAAGGGCGTTCAAGGTCAAGTGGTTGGATTTTATTCTGAGAGTAGTGCCACAACCATGGGGCAGCAGTTAGTCAGCAGAGGTTTAAGTTGTGATTGCAGCTTAAGAAGTTAAATGTGACTGCCCTGGAAAAGATAGATAAGGGCTGAGAGTGGAGGTGGCTCTTCCCCTACATGGTTGAAACAGCCCACAGATGATACCCATTCACCTGCCTGGCATTAGACTTATGAGTAAATAGTAAATAGTAAGGCCTGGTAGGCCATACACTTTGCCATTGTAGGGCAAAAGCAGTCAAAGATAAACATAAATGAATAAACATGGCTGTGTTTTAATAAAACTTTATTTACAAAACAGCTGAACAATGGCCAGATGTATCTTGTGCGTCATAGTCTGTCAGCCCTTCTAATGATGAGATACCTTCCAAAAATAGTACGTTATAATATCTTCTTGGAAAATGTAAGAAGATGATGGAATATGGCAAGATGTTTTCTTTCTGTCAAATTATTAATGTGCAATCATATAGGAAACAAAAACATGCTAAAAATTGTTGAGAGTGGCTGTTAGTGCCTTTCCCATTTTCTCCCATTGTCTATTTTTTTACCTTGCATTTCACATGCAAACGCACAATAAGAGGGGGAATCTACTTGAAGAGCTAAGGCAAAGGCAAACGTCCTCATGATCTTCCCAGCCTGGCTTCGCCACCAATGTGACTTGTCCCAAGTTCAAAGATATGGTTAAAAGGTTATTTTAGTAAAATTATTGTGAAATGAACAAAGAACAAAATAAAGAGTAGTGAGGACTGGAAATAGAAGAAAAAGGCAATTGGGCAAAGACTCAAATCTTGAGTTTCAGTTAGACTCTTAGCCAACAATTGTCCTTATTACTACCATATGACCTAGTTACAGTCCAGCATATCATCACCAAATAAGTGTCAGATGGACTGGCATTGTGGCATGGATTAATTACCAAATGACTTTATAACAATGATTATCAATACATCCTCTTGACCCGGAAGAAATGTGGAGAGGAATGTATAAGGTGTGTGATGTATGTGTGTGTGTATGTGTGTACTTGTTTGTTTATTCATGTGTGTGAACAATTGAAAGCAGAGTCCTCAGTGATATGATAATAAATATAACTGATAAAATTTTATTTTCTTGACAAGTATACATATCCATTGAAAGAATGGAAACATATATAAAGTTACATTATGGTATCATTTAAAAATTATAAATTTGTAATAAAAGTTAATATTTACATTCCTTGAATCAGTTCACGGCATTTTCACTCAAAAATACTGAATGATTGTGAAACATTAAAATCAGATAAATCTGGGATTGCTTTATCTGTTCAGTTACAAGTGAACCATCTTATATATGAAACATATATAAGAAACATATATAAGACATTTCAATCAACAAAAATTAAAACCACATTTTCCCCTTCAGTTAACCTGTTTCCAGTGTAAAACACCATGTCAAACAAAGTTTAATTATTTGAACTACTGGGGCATTTATGGGTGCTAAGCAGTTTCCAAGTAAAGTTTTCAACAGAGATTCCCAGAAGTAGCACAGGAATGCTGTTTTAGCTAAAATTACTTAAATGAACACTATCCATTCCTTGCCTATATGAAATAGGCTTCATTGTCATTCCCTAAAAATGTAATGATCTTTCATGTAACCACATTTATGTTATTTCAATTTCGTAACTGGAATTTTGCAATCAACTAAAAAGAATCAAGATTTGTGACCTAAAAAATTGTCATTATTTCATGATATTTACAGGACAAGTCCTAAATGTATGCATTTTCAAATACTGATTTCATAATGTCTTCATGTAGTTCAGCCTATTCTATGTATTTTTTCCGCATAATTATGGTACTATAAGATCCTAGTGTTTGAAACACTGGAAAAAAGGGAGCATGATGATGTGAACAAGTGAATGAAAACCAGCTTATAAATTAAATTGGGAAGAAAGAATAGTGACTGAACAAAAGTGAAATATTAAGAAATTGTTAATGCCTATTAAAAGGAAACAAGGGCCTGTCATCACATCTGCATGTTTCCACCCTGGGACTCACAGTAAACTCATTTCTGAAGATAGAGAGAAAAAAAACCTTTTATGGCAGCTTAGGAGTTATTTGCCATATTTGCATTTATTGGAGCAGTCTTTGTAGAGAGGACCTATAAGCACAAATGGTCAAGAAAGGTAAAGGAGAAGAGTAAAAAAAGAGGATATTCCTGATATCTTTTATTGGCGTCCCATGAACATAGGCAAATGGACCTATCTGAAAAGTTTACCTAGAAGCTGGGCTAACCACAAACCATCATGGAAAACCTTCACAGGTGAAGAGCTCTTCTAGATGCTGGAATTCGAAACCCTGGGTGCTATGGTTGAATGTTTGTCCCTTCTAAAATGCATGTTGAAATTTAATTCCAACCAAAATTCAGATGCTATCAACGTGATAAATTCTCATTAAAAACAGAAGTAGTGGATACTTATTAAACAGTTGATAAAATTACATAGAGCTTAATACACACACACAAGAATACAAATAAAACTGAGGATTCTGACTTAACTCCATAGATTGTATCAGCATCAATATCTTGGTTGAGGTATTATTATAGTATAATATCTACACTATAGTTCTGCAAAATGTTACCATTGAGAGAACTGGGCAAGTTTACAAGAGATCTCTGTATTATTTCTTTCAACCATGTGTGAATCTACAATTATCTCAGTAAGAGCTGCAATTAAAAATACAATTATAATGTCATCAAATCTAAAAAAATTAACTTTAATTATTAACATCTGAATGGCAGGATATATTTTAAAAGATCATAGTATGATAAAACAAAACAATGAAATATATCTAGGAAATTATAAACTGCAATTAAATCCAAACTACCATGTATGTCTTTCTTCATGAGGGAGCATGCAGGCAGGAAAAGAGTAAGGGACATCCCATCTTTGGATAGCTACATCATGTTAATGCTATCATTTGTCCTTGCTTGACCCTCTTCTACCTGTGGGGAATTTCCAAAACTGGCACCACAGGCAGCATCTCCAACGTTCTTGTGCTATTTTATGGTATATTCCAAATTTTATCTTTACTTTGCTCATGTTTATGTAAAGCATATGGAATAGGTATGAGCTGGATAAACAACAATGCCCATGACCTACCTACTGATGCCAAGGGGACATTTAATGGAGCCACACATAAATGTCATGGCACAGCAGGATGGGGAATCCATTTTAGGATAGGATTCCATATAGAAAATAACACCACAAAATGGAAATATGCTTTCAGCTTTTATTTCCATTTATTTATTTTTGAGACAGCATGTCACTCAGGCTGGAGTGCCATGGCACAATCTCAGCTCACTGAAGCCTCCAACTCTCGGGTTCAAGGTATTCTCATGCTTGAGCCACCGGAGTAGCTGGGATTACAGGTGTGTACCACTGTGCCTGGCTAAGTTTTTGCATATATGAGGTTTCACCATGTTGGTCAGGCTAGTCTTGAACTCCTGACCTCAAGTGATCCTCCCGCCTTGGCCTCCCAAAGTGCTGGGATTACAGGCGTGAAACATCACAGCAAGATCATCTTTCTTTTGGGGGCAATAGGAGAGAATCTGTTTCCTTGGTCTTCCTGGCTTCAAGAAGTACCTGCATTTTTTGGCTCTTAGACCCCTCCTTTGGAACAACTAATTGAGGCCCTTTCACACTTCAAATTTCTCCTATTGCTATCTCTTTCCCACTGGGGAAGAAGTTCTCCACATTTGATGACTCATGAGATTAAGCTGGGCACATCACTTCTAATACTCCTTTCTCCAGAATAAAATGAAGTTAAAATATAAGCCACATTTTTCTAGTAGTGAGCTGGAATTGTTGGCATTGCCTTTATCTCTCCAGCCAAATGGAAAATCCAGAGGACATTAGCAGTGGTGACAACGATGGGGTGCTGTATCCTTCACTCTCTTTCTAATGGCATCTTGTCCTTATTGGATATTCTTGTTGGGCTGTCCTAAACTTAAAGCTCAGACAGACAGTGGAAACAATGAAACAAAATGAAATAGAAGAAGATGGGGGAAAAGAGCCTGTTGAAAACACAAGAAAGATAAGAAACATCAGCATCCACAAAGTTGATTTTAAATTAGACTCTTCCCATCAAATATCCTAATATTTCCAATCTTATGTGTGACAAAATATACACATGATCTTTTTGTTTACTAAAGGCAAACAGAACAAGACAGTTGAGAGTTATTGGGCATGGGGTGGAAGGAGGCTTTCAATAAATGTTGAACCACAAAAAATTTAAATGATAAGCTGAAAAGGTTTTTAAATGAACCATCACCACGTAGCATGTTTTGTTTGGTTTGGATCTGGGGAAACAAAGAATGAACAAGTTCTCCCTAGACAACAGGAGACTCATTCTGGTGGTTTTCTCCAGCAGCGGATATCTCACACAAGCTTTCCTGAGAAATGAGAATTTGTAGGGCTGAGGATTCTGAATCATCAGTGAGCTCTAATCATGTGGCCAATGAAAGAGTGCCTTGTTGCCAAGATCAGCGATGTCAAATGGTATGACAATAGTATTTTGATGACTTATTCATATAGAAGGATAAGAGGTGTGAGGAGAACAGTAACAAAAAGTCCATGTTCAGAAACAGCTTTCAGCCTGTGGGCACATACAAACTACCAGGTCTCCAGAGTCACTACCAGGGAAGTCATGGCAAGGATATCAGAAAATAGAGGCGCATTCATTCGTGCAGACAGGAGAAGCCCAGCCTGCCTTTTGGACTCTGCTGTTTTTGACTTCCTTCCCAGGCATTTTCCTCAGAAACAGCTTTGGGTGGAGACCACATTATTAACAAAGGGTGTTGAGGTGTTGATGTCTGTAACGCATGGTATTGATAATCAGTTTAAGTGTTAGCCAGGCTCCAGGAGGCACTGACCTCCTGGAGGTGGATAGAACTAAGGCACAACTTTGATACTGTTGTAAGGTAAGTGGGTGATATGTTAGAAAGGTTCCTTCAGGATTCAGTGAGCCCATCTCTCTTATGCCAATTTATGCTGGCCAAGCAGCTCCCTTCATGTGCAACTGTATTCTTCAATGTGTTTGTTTCCACCTGGACACACTAAATTTAGTGATGACACTTCTGATACTAAAACACTGTGTCTCAGACGCCTGTGCAGAAAGTGTCGCACTTAGTTCAACTAAATCAATAGTATAAAGACAGTGGGAACTCTGTGCAAGCATATCATATAGTGGGGGCTGGCAAACACATGCATCTATTTGCAACTCTTTTAAAATGTAGATACTAAAATATGGTTATCTGTGGGTTTCTTCCACCCAATTTTTTAAAATAATAATATATCAGTTTTAGACACTTGATGGCTGTATATCTCATTCTAGGTTGAGAAGGGGCTGCTGTACTGTTCTTATACATTTTCAGTTGAAACTAATTTATAGGTACTTCTCGACAAAATGGACAGCTTGGCAGAAAGAAAAAGTGTACCAAATCCTATAATCCCCATGAGGAAGAATAATTATCTTATAAAGTTATTTCCAGAGCAAATCTTTACAATCCACCTATGGTCTATATTGCTGATAGCTTATTTATGGTTATTTTAATGGGCTGATTCTTTCTTTAAATGAATAATATAAGACATTTGACAGTCCTCATCTGGGGAGTCATTTAATTGCAAAGAAAAGTCCATTGGCTTAAATAGAAGAGTAGCTCTTAAGATATCAACCAATAAATAAATAATTATTGGAATGCCTCCAAAAAGTTTAGATGATTCACTAAACACAATTTTGTCTGTGTTTCCCTGTTTTCTTTTTATTTCTTCTATAATCCCCCCTGTAGCTGTTCCAAACACTGGCTGCTCTATTTCGTCTCTGAAGTTAGGTGTGTATCATCTTCTCTAACCCTTCCACAGCTTACAGCAATTCCTTCTTAAGTCACTGATTTCTGTCTTTTCTTCTTGGATTTTACCCTCCCTCCTAGACCCAAGCATTTCAGGCCTAATCTACTTTCATTAGGAAGATTCCTTTCCAAATATTCTAAACATTTACTCATAAATATGTTGTGTTTATAACAATTGTATCCTATAAAAAAGACTTCAGTTGGATTCTCAATTCCTTGCAGTGATTTTCCATAGTTAATTAAGAAGAAAAATGTCCCCACAGGACACTTTCAAGCAAGAGTCACAAAGGCTGAAGTGTGAACTATAAATTAGTGAATCAGGCTAGTGAGCAGCTTTGGAAGAGTAAAGGCTGGCTCTCTGAGCCACAGGTACAGCTATTACTCAGCATCAGCTTAGGTTGGATATTGTCACACAGGAATGTGGGCTCTGTTTGGTCAGCTCTTGTACTTTTCAAGAAAAACCAAAAATCCTTATTTTATGTAACATCTCCCCATTTAAAAATAATGGGGACTAAGTCAAGCAGCTTTGACTTTGTGCAGGCTAAAAGGAACTTACCTATGGGCCAGATGTGCCGATGAGCCAATGCTTAAAAATCTTGAAAAAGACATGTTGTTATAGAGCCACTCTGTTGGAATAAAATTATCTGTGAGAAAATATAGCATGTGAAATTCCTTTGAAGACTTGTTATTTGACAGCCTGACTCTTCCACTTTTTTCTTTTTTGGCCTATCCTTTGGATTTCTATATATTATAGGCCTCTAATGTGATTATACTGATGGTTTGTATAACCAGTGTTCCACCACAGCAAATGTCAATATTACAATTATACGATCATACCTGTGTGGCATTCATGACTCTTGGGTACTCTGTGATTTGGATACTCAATATAGAGTGAAAATTACAGGCCTGATCTAACAATAGTTTTCATAGGGTGATATTATAAGCCTTAACACCATAAAATGCCTTTGCAGAGGGCTCTAGTTAGAAGCACAAAAAGTGCATTTCTCCCATTTTTTTCATAGATTTTCTAACATCATAGACTATTATGTTCATACCTGACAATTAGATTGAATGAAAGTGAAATAACTTATTTCTTGGCTTAAAATTATTCACAGTGAAGGGGAGACAAAGAAAAGGAAATTTTTCATTATTTATAATCAGTCTAGAAATGCCAATATTTTCTCAAAGCCATGACTCAGGCTAAATGGCTTTTGTGAAAATGGTTTCCACTTTTTACCTTTCAAATGCTGCTCCTATATTTCTTAAGCCATACTGTCTGTAGGTCCCTGCTGCTCTCACATGACCTTTCCTACTTACATCAGATTGGCGAAGGTCTGCAGATGCCACTGGACCAGATGCGGCCTAGAAGAGAGTGTGCTGCACCAGAGTGAGCCAGATCAGCTGCCCAGCTGCTCTTGACACTCCTGGTCGTCCCTGGTCTGTGCGTAGGGCCACTTTGCCATGGCTCCCTCTGTGGCAGTGATGGCCTTGTGGCTGAGGGGTCAGCAGGCGAAGCGTGTCATATAAACTTTAGCAAAATACAAGCATACTTAAAACAGCAGGTTTCCCTTATGAATTTGTTCAGTTACTGGAATATGGAAGAACAATACTTTCTAGCTTTTAAAGCATGGCGATAGTGTAAAAATTACAAAAATGTATTTTCAGTGGTCTGAATGAGTTGAGGATTAAATGTTCAGATAAGTGTCTTATTTTGTAAGATGCTATGAATTAATTTGCAGTTATATTTATTGTAATATTTAAGTAGTATGCAGCCTGAATATCACAGATTATTATTACTTGTATTTTGAGGGTTGTTACATCCATTTGAATTATTAAAAGTTTAGAAATGTAGAAGAGGCACCCCATGGAGTTAAAAACCAGATCTCCAAGGAGAAGGTGCAGACTGGCTGGTGATTGCATCTGGTGGGGAAGGGTCAGTTCGCCTGGTTTTACAAACTTGGGTGGATTCAGCTGCTGCTACTGAAAAGAACTGCTGCTGCAGGAGCAGAGAAGTGTTGCTGGAATAAGGCTCACAGCGACCACATGCACACAGGAAGGCTTTAAAAGGATTAAATGCCCTCTTGCTCCCCAATTCTTGCATTCTTCTTCCATTATTCCTGTTGGCAGAGCATAACACAGAGCCAGCTTGGAAAGCAGAAATGGCAGTGCAGAGTCCCAGTACCTGTGTCATAAAGCTAAATATAGAAAAGAAGTTTGGAAATATAGAGACAATAAGTTAATAACTGGCAAAATATTGCTAACTTCTAGCTCTTTAAGAAGCTTGGCCGGGCGCAGTGGCTCAAGCCTGTAATCCCAGCACTTTGGGAGGCCGAGGTGGGTGGATCACGAGGTCAAGAGATCGAGACCATCCTGGTCAACATGGTGAAACCCCGTCTCTACTAAAAATACAAAAAATTAGCTGGGCATGGTGGTGTGTGCCTGTAATCCCAGCTACTCAGGAGGCTGAGGCAGGAGAATTGCCCGAACCCAGGAGGCGGAGGTTGCCGTGAGCCGAGATGGCGCCATTGCACTCCAGCCTGGGTAACATGAGTGAAACTCCGTCTCAAAAAAAAAAAAAAGAAGCTCGTGGGAAAAGTTGGCTGTTGTTTTTTTATTAAAAATAGTCATTAAATTTTTTTCTTAAAAAAAAATCTCCAAGAAAGGAAGTGTGAATCAATTTCATACGAAAAACTGATACGGTATTTATCGTATCAATTTTTTTAATTTCTGATTTTTAAGAAAAAGTGTATATTTAATAAGTCAATTTTGCACCCAAACCTCTACTCCCTCAAAAAAAAATTCCTTCATCAAAAAATCCTGAATTTTGAAATAATATTATTAGGATTAAGTAGCGCTAATAATCACTATTAAAATACAGATATCTCTCAATTAGTATTAGGTTTCCATGTGAATAACAAACTCTTAAAAATAGCTAAAATAAAAATAAAAATTTACTTTTCTTATGTAAATAAGTCCAAGGAAGGCACTCCAGGTCTTCAATGGTGGTTCCAGCATTATCAGGGACCCAAGTCCACCCAGGTCTCTGCTCTGTCCTATCAAGGGTTACATAAATGAAATCTGTTCTCATCTGGCTGCCAGAGCGCTAGTCCTTTCCATCAGTAAGAAGGAAAGGAAGAGAAGCAGTTGTGCTCTTCTTCCTTTTCAAGAATTGTTCTTACAAGTTCCAGACACAATATTTTCACTAACTGCAAAGGAGCTTGTAGATGTGCACAGCTGAAAGCTGGGGTCTATTAATTGAGGGAGTTGAGTGGAATGGCTATTGCTAAGGAACTAAGTGTCTCTGTCAGACACTGGAAGGGATATTACTTGATCAGTTATAAGCTTTGGTGTGAATGAGTCCATCAGCTCCTTTTTGAAAGCAAGATTTCATAGGTAAGAAGGATTGGTGAGCCCACAGGGATACTAGGCTAGAGAGTGGAGGCTGCTGAATGGGGCAGATAAAGAATATTGAAGATGAATCTCCTCTAATTTAGAATCTTGCTCAGAGCCACCATCAGCCCCAACTCCATCTTTCTTATTTATATTTTTGTCCATTTAAAGAATTTGAATTCAATACTAATAGAGAAGGGGTCATGTCATGTATCAATTATATTTCTTTTGTTTCAAAGGACTACATGATCTTTTAAAAGATACGATCACACTTTTCATTGTGTTCTATTTCCTCTCTTTTAAAGAGACACCTTCTAATGCCAAGATGGTTTTTGGATTTCCATGGTTATTACATTCATCTTCATGTGTTTGTCTCTCCCTTCCCATGAACCCTGAAGAAAATAGAAAAATGGCATCATGTTGATAAAAAGTGATGTCTTCCAAAACATTCTTTAAATGTCCTATGTGCAGATATGGTCAAAACGAATAATTCAGGCCAACTGAGTGAACATTTCCCCAGAGACGCTTGAGGTAAAACTGGCTGGCTTTGCAAAGTGGTTCTCTTTATAACCTAGCAACACTGCTTGATGACGTTTTGGGTGACAGGTCAATTTCTTAGATGATTTAAGTATATGCATTTAGTGTTTCCCAGCACTTTTGCTTTTAGAGCTAACTTATAAAGAGAGAGCAACAAACACTGCTGTGCCATGGCATGTGGCCTTTGCACAGTCACCGGCAGAAACATGATGCATTTCTCCACAAGACACCTCCATTCCCAAAAATGTCACTGGCTTCCAGCTACCTCATCTTCCATATTTTGTTACTTTTACTGACAATAAGAGAAAAATTTCAGGAAAACATTGGAGGAGGAAAGGGATGGTAGAAAAAAGTTGAAGATTGAAATGGACATTTTGTAATGTTTCATCGTGTTTGCTGCAGAGAAAATGTTTGCAGTGCACAAATGTTTCTGTACAGTAAGCTCTATCCCTAATCAAAATGGCGACAAGGCTTCAAACTGAGCACCACCTGGCCTCTTGGGGAAGCCTTCACTTTTACTCTGTGCCCATGATAAAGACAGACAAAACATATCATTCATTGCTGATCTGCCCCATTTTCACAACTGGTCCCTACCTCTACTGGTTATGTAGATTTTTCTGAAGATATTGGAGAAATTAAGAAAAGAATCAGCACAGCACATCACTCAGCAAAAACTACATCTAGAACACAAATGTATATGGCAAAATAAAGTGATTCTTAATGCAGAAACAGAAAACGAAATACCACATGTTCTCACTTATAAGTGGGAGGTAACTGTCAAATACACGTGGGCATAAAGATGAGAACAACAGACACGGGGCAATGCAAGCAGAGGAAGGGCTGAGAAACTACCTATTAGGTACTATGCTTACTGCCTGGGAGATGGACTCATGTGTACTCCAAACCTCAGCACTATGCAATATGCCCATAGACCAAATCTGCATGTGTACTGCTGAACCTGTTAAAAAAAAATGGCCCATCACTCAACATTAAAAACATTGTGTTCAGTAGTCCCAGCCTCCCTCTTCTGTTTATTCCCTCTCAGAGGTTTCTCCTCTGTGTCTTATCTGCCCTCCTCCCTCTTGCCCCTTCCTTCTCCGAAAAGGAAGCATAACAGCTGGTGAGAGTTGAGTTACCATCCCCTGAGTCATATGGATAGTACATTAAACAGAGATAAAACTAAAGGGAAGAAGCTCTGCTGGAGGAATTTAGGCAGAATGAATAATGGAAAGAGCCACGTATTGGAGCCAAAGAGAGCTGGAATTGATTCACAGTTCTGTCATTTAGAAACTGACAGCCTTGGGCAAATCACTTATCTTTCCTGAGTTGGTTTCTTTACTTACAAAATTGAAATAATAATACCTGCTTCATAATGATTTGAGAATTAACTAAAATTATGTTTACAAAAAATCATTGCAATATTTTGCACATAATCGGCATTCAATAAATATTACTTCTCTTACCTTATAAAAAGGGAGATGGAGGGGTTGTTGGGGAAAGTCATGGGGATTTCTCAGTATTCTAATCTGCTGGGAATAGGAGTGTGTGGGTGTGTGTGTGTGTGACAGAGAGAGAGAGAGAGAGAGAGAGAGATTGAGAGAAAGAGTGACAGAGCCAGAGAAAATTTAGGGGAAGGAGATTTATTTGATTGCATTGATTTTTTAAATCTCTCTTCTTAAGTCATACTAGTGTCTGCAATTTCCTGGTATCAAGGAAAATGATAAACTAAAATTCCTTGGTGAACAGAGCCAATGAAGCAGAGTGGTTTGTGGAAATAACCCGTGGGCTGGTTTAAAAACCTAATGAAATAATTTTACCCTATTTCTATGTTCCATAGATCTACTTTCTCTTTTAGATGGTACTGATCAAGTGATAAATTTCTCCATTTTATTTTTTGTGCTGGCCACTCTGGGGCCAACACATACTTTTGCCACATCTGTTAATATTACTGTCTTGGAATCTATCAAAATGAAGAATAACTTCCTTCTCCATGCCAGACCTGATTTGATACTCTTAAAGGCAAGGATTCAGACCTTTCTTGGCACCAAAATACAGGAGCTGGGAAGAGATCTCACAGCTCTTTTTGTTCCTTATCGAAACGAATGCCCAGGGTTTCCATATTACCAGGCTGCTGGTCTTGCACTGCCTGAACTGGAGTGTTTGCCACGATGTGCAGGAGCCAGCTTCACACCAGGGGCTGCTTCTTCTGTGGTTAAGAATGGATGCTTTAGAGGTTATCACCCTGATCTGGGTCATCCTTCAGGAAATGAATAAGGTCATTAGGCTTTTTAACATCATCCTTTTGGGGAGCCAGATTATAAACTCCTGGTAAAATTTACTCATGACTTTTCCCAATATAAAAATGTAGGCTTCTTCCCATAAATGGATTTCTAACCAGCCACTTCTTCTGGTTTGGGGAATCCAGTGCCTTTGTTTTATATTTTAAAAAAATATATAGAAGTCATACATATATAAAACAAGAAAGTAGGTATAATATTAAAAAAAAAAAAAAAAAAAAGAGCCCTAAGAAGCATCTGTGTATCATCATCCCATGAAAGATCTGCAGATATCCCACCAGAATGGGTGCTGGCCTAGGCTGTACTTTTTGCTGGAGAATTATAGCTACACATAATTAATACCCTATGCCAATAATAAACAAAAGTGAATACATGATGTGTTACAAGACTTTTCTGTCCTTCTGAGGGCTATCCTGATAATCCTTATAAGAGTCATTCTTGAATTACTTCTTCTGCAAGAGTTCTTAACTTCAGGTCTATGGACACTCAAGAAGTCTGTGACAAGACTTTATCTCAATTAAAACGTATATAACGACTAGAAATATTTGACAAATTACTTCAGCAAAACTGATTTCACCCATGATAGCAACCATTTTTATTTTTTGCTTACCAAAATATTATTCTGAGACGTGCATAGGCCTCACAGAATTGTCAAAGGAATCCATGTCACTAACAAGTTAAGAATCTCTGATGTAGTGGAAGTTTTTGTGGGGCCCAGGGGGTCTTTTTGTATGACCTGCTGATTTCATTAATTTTCACAGTTCGCAGTTTTCTCTTCTATGGTCTCACAACACTGGTCTCAACCTCTGTTGGTTTGTGTCATCTGTATCTATGATGTGCTGTAATTGTCAAGTTAACTTTTTGGGCAGAATGCTATTTTTTTAATTTTCTTTATTTTTTTGAGATGGAGTCTTGCTCTGTCACCCAGGCTAGAGTGCAGTGGTTCGATCTCGGCTCACTACAACTTCTGCCTCCTGGGGTCCAGCGATTCTCCTGCGTCAGCCTCCTGAGTAGCTGGGATTACAGGCGTGCATCACCACGCCCAGATAATTTTTGTATTTTTAGTAGAGGCAGAGTTTCACCATGTTGGTCAGGCTGTTCTTGAACTCCTGACCTTGCACTCTGCCTGCCTCAGCCTCCCAAAGTGCTGGAATTACAGGTGTGAGCCACTGCGCCTGGCCCGGGCAGAGCACTATTTCCAACACAGTGATAATGCAATTGATGATGGAAGATTTCTTCAGGTTTATTTCAGTTTACTGACCAAATCCCATATGCTGGTTACTATGCTAGTCAAAAAGTATACAAGGTCAATATTTAAAACAAGCAAAAAAACACAAAAAATACTCATTGCCCTTTATCAGTTTACAATCCAAATGTGTGTGTGTGTGTGTGTGTGTGTGTGTGTGCGCGCGCGCGTGTGTGTGTGTGTGTGTGTACATAATAACTTCTTATGTCTCTCACCCCCCTCCACAGATCTTGGAGACATCTCAGGTTTAATGAGGACTTTCCAGCATTCCACACTGCTGCCCTGCAATGAAGCTCTGAGTCATGGTCTGTGGGAATAAGGTACTGGCAACAGTGTGAACCCCAGGACAACCAACCTCACTAACCTCCACTCTAAGCAGAAGCCCAAAGTGAGTCTGGCCTGAAATCAGAGCAAGCACTGCAGAAAGGCATCTTTGCTAATGGAAAGAAGAAAGAAGAAAATAATTTCCAATAAGTTACAACAAACTTTCCACCTTTCTAAAGAACCCACCTTCCTTATCAACCAAGCTGGGCTTCTCTCTAGCGACTCTTATTCTAGCCTTTCACCAGAAACAGAGAGAGTTAATCCTGGTGAAAAGATAAAGACAGACACTCAGAAAAAGAGACCTGGAACTGTGATACTATCAAAACCATCAAGTAGAAGAAGTATGTCGGAAAGCCAGCTTAGCCCCCCTGTGATCCCTGCTCGCAGGCCTGGATTGCGGGTATGCTATATCTGTGGTCGAGAATTTGGGTCCCAGTCAATTGCCATTCATGAACCCCAGTGCTTACAGAAGTGGCATATTGAAAATAGCAAGTTGCCCAAGCACTTGAGGAGGCCAGAACCCTCCAAACCACAGTCTCTCGGTGGCAGTGGGTCGTCCAGTCTTCAGGCAATGAATGAGGCTGCATTTCAGAGTGCCCAGGCTCAGCTGCTGCCCTGTGAATCCTGTGGCCACACATTCTTACCAGATCATCTTCTTGTTCATCAGAGAAGCTGCAAGTCAAAGGGTGAGGGTCCCGGAGCACCACACTCTAATAGTTCTGATCACCTTACTGGCCTCAGGAAAGCTCCTGGTGGAACCCCAGCCCAACCAAGGGCTGTTATCTGCTACATTTGTGGTAGGGAATTTGGCACCCTATCCCTTCCTATTCATGAGCCCAAATGCCTGGAAAAGTGGAAAATGGAAAATGACCGGCTTCCCATGGAGCTCCAGCGGCCACTCCCACAGAAGCCTCAGCCCCTTCTGACTGTGCAGTCCAGCCACATGCAACCAAGTCAAGCTCATCTTGTGCCCTGCCCAAACTGTAGCCTAACGTTTGCGTCAGACTGCCTTCTGGTACACCAGAGAAGTTGTAAAACTCAACCTCATGGGCCAAAAGATCAAAATTTGACCTTAGGGAGTAAAGGAGGCCTAAAAGGGTCCACTAATTCCAAGCAGCAGAGGAACATGGCAGGACCAATGTAACTGATAAGATCATTCAGGCCACATAAGATGCATTAGGTGAACCCGGTGGCGCCCTCTGCCTGTAGGGGAATGAGAGAAAACTATCCCCAGAATCAGCCACCTCAGCCCCCAGCATTGTTTCTACCAATGCCTTATGTCAGCCTCAATGCAGCCTGTTCAAGTTAACTCCCTGTTGGACTCCAGGGCCTGTATCTCTCTTGGCTAAATAGGTACAAGAACATCCTTGCCTGATGGGTTCATATTCCTCTTCAATTCTGCTGTCTAAAAGAAGGAGAAAACGAACTACTTTCTTCCCTGATCCCTGATACAAATAATCCCTGGGAGAGACTGTAATTTGAAAATGAGTCATTAATGCTGTGTCTACATTACAGAGATATAATATAATTCCCTTCCAACAGCCAATATTTATTGCCGGTTTATTTTAGTCATCTACCTTAGGAATTCATTTTTGGCAATGCTGGGTTATGCTTAGTTTATCTTACTAAAATAGAATCTATGTCAAAAACCCCAAATGACTTTAGCAACAATTAAACACTGAAGCACTCCCAAAAATACACATGCTCTGTAAATACAGCATATTTTTTTTCTTTTGACATTTATATGGCTGTAGTAAGTAGGAAATTAACCCCAGTGTAGACACTGAAGCAACTAGATTATGTTCTGGGAGGTGCTTAGTTCCTGCTGCTTCTCTGTGTCTTGTGTTCAGGCTGAATATAGGGCCCTGACCCCCAACTTGGGCCATTCTTAATAAGCATGACCCAAGAATCCCCAGCTTGAATGGCAAAGAGTTTTTAGGGTTTTATCTAAAGTTTCACCGTAGACAAGGATTGGAGAGAGATGCTTACAAGAGTGGCTACCTGCAAGACAGGGCCTGGTCCAGGTTCTTTGTCCCGCCATTAAACCAGATAGTGGATGTACTGTCTTGTGTCTGTCTTAGAGAATATTAAATCATGAGAAACAGGAAGTGGTAAAAGTCTTTTTTCCATGGCTTGCTACTTAAAAGCCCAGCCCTCAGGGATAATGGATTCTTAAGAAAACTAAGATTAGGCTGGTGAGGTGGCTCACGCCTATAATTCCAGCACTTTAGGAGGCTGAGGCAGGTGAATCACCTGAGATCAGGAGTTCAAGATCAGCCTGACCAATATATCTCTACTAAAAACACAAAAATTAGCTGGACATGGTGGCGTGTGACTGTAGTCCCAAGTACTCAGGAGGCTGAGACAGGAAGAATTGCTGGAACCCAGGAGGTGAAGGTTGCAATGAGCTGAGATCACACCATTGCTCTCCAGCCTGGGTAACAGCAAGACGCTGTCAAAAAAAAAAAAAAAAAAAAAAAAGAATAGAAAAAAAGAAAAGAAAACTTAGATTATACAAGCTATTGTAAAATATTAAATCAAAGGAATTAGTTGGGGAGGGGGCATCCCTTGTTTCTAATTTGATTTTTCTTTCTTATTTTATTACTTTGAGGACTATCTAGACCTTTTCTCCTAAATTCCTGTTTAAAATAAAATGAGTATGGTCTTACTGAGATTCCAAGACAATGATTCGAAAGCTGAAGAGTCACTCACAGCTGCTGGGCAAGTTTTCCGATGAATACTGAAGAACAAACAGCTAGTTTCTTTGCCGAATGAAAAACCAAACTCCTCAGTGTGGTGTGGTCTTCAAGCTGGTTTCATAAACATGAGCTGTTTTTCCCACCTTCTGTCTGTTGCTTTTCTTCTATAACATGTGGGGTCTGGATTCAGAGAGTACAAGAATCTGTGTCTCAGGGCCACAAATCAGAAGCTCTGTTCGATTTCTGCCTTACAGCCCTGTTTCTTGATTGTATGCATTTACTTCAAATGTTCTCATTACAGATCTAGAGATAGGGGAGCGTGTGGTCAGGATTCTTGGGCTTGTTGTTGTTACACATACTTTGTGCTCAAGAGTAGAGCCAACAGGCTGAGCACAGCATGTTCTTACTCAGTCACGATGGCTGAAAGTGGCTGGCTTGGGCCTCCAGCTTCCCAAGGAGACACCTTCCTGACTCACCCGGTTGTCTGGAGGGAAGAATGTCAGGAGAGGTCAGCGATGGCCCTTCAGTGACTCGACTCATGGATTTAGATGAGAGTAGGGGGAGGCAGTCTAGAAGACATGGCTGTGTCAGAGCACACCCAACCCTGCTCTCAGGCCTGAGAACACACATGTGAGTGGGAAACTGGCCCTGACCACTGTCAGATGTGTGCTGGCCTGTTTGGGGACCACACAAGCTTCAGTAGAGGGCATAGAAAGGTCATCCAACATAGGGTCCATTTGGCTGCCAGACATAAAACAAGCTTGGGTTAGTTACAAAGGAGAAAACTCAGGCTGCCAGGGAGCATAAGAGCTTTCAAAACAGTGGGCTTTAGCCCTTCCTTTGAGAAGACATTTACCATTTCATAGTGCTTTCAGTAGAAAACCTTTTCTCCACAGTGTAGGTTAATTATGATTTGATCCTGCCTATAGATGTTTTTCTTTCTTTTTATCATTTAAATTTTTAATAGTGCTATGAATTACTCATTTTCCATAAAGAACATTACTCTAATGATTATTAGATTTCAGAATTCAATCTGTCTGTGACAGCTGACTTTTGGCAGCCTGTGACACTCATACATTCCTTCTTACAATTCAGATGATTTATCTCTAGAATCCTTGGTTTGATTTCAGATTAGAATCAACTATTTTGCCTTGCATTCTCACAGGGTTCAATCTTGTAAGGGATTCAGGTGAGAGAAATAGTTTCAGAACCATGATTATAGTACTTGGAAAACAATTCACTCCAGTGACCCCACGATCACTGTTTCACTGGCAGAATGAATTACCTTTCCCTCAGAATGTTTCTCCAACATAGATTGGCTCAGGTCCCTCATGACACAGATGCTCCTGCGATCCTTCTATCAAACTTAAACACAAACACTGATTAGACAAGTCCTGCTCCAAGATCTCAGTGGGCATTTTGCATTGCCTTCTAATCAATATATTGGCTCAAACTGTCTCATTGTTTCTCATCCAAAGTATAGGGCTGAACTCACTCTACATGATCTCACAGGAAAGTTGTGAGGGACACTAAACAGTATTTAAGAGGAATAAAACCTTCAGTGTGCACTTTTATTTAAAAGGTGAACAGCCTGGGACTGTGTGTATGTATTTCATGGTGTAATGAGCAGCATCACACTTCCTTTCTTTCCTCTAAAAGCCTGGAAGGGTAATACCCAATTTAACAAAAATGTAAAAGTGGTGTCAATTCCAGATGAAATTTTGATTCATTATATGGACCAAATCATATGTTAACATTTTAAATTTTAATATCACATATATTTAATGAGATTCTTTTGTGTCTATTTTAGTAAATGATTTTCTAAGCTATGCTGAAGAATATAATAAGAAATTATCATTTCTTATTTTAATATGAATAAATTTTAATATTTTCATTTAATAGTTGATAAAATGTTGCCTGTTTTTAGAAGCTGATTGTAATTCATTCTTTAGCTTTAGGCTCTTTCAAGCTAATTGGAACAGAGCTAATTAAATATAACTTAAACCAAAATGACACTTTTGCCTAATAACTTTTTATTAGGTAAGTCTTGGGGTTATTTTCTTAGGATTTCACTTGTAGTATGTGAAACACTGTTCCTAAAAACCTTGTTCTATATTGCAAAATATATGTTATCTTTCTTAAGGGGAACTATCTTTTCTGTAAATGATCGTCTCTCTGTAGCAGTTTTAAGCTACTTTCGGCACCCTCAACGCTCAGGTTGGAGTTAAAGCCCCATCAGACACATCTCCAGCATCTGGTGCTGCCATCTGGTGTTTCCTTTTAAAGCAATGTCTTCTGTGCTATCAAATAATATTATTGACAGATCTTCCTGCTTTGTGTTATCTCCAAATGTACTTGAGAAGGGGTCCTTATTAGATAAACTCCAGTTATTTAGCGCTAGAGTTAAATGTTTGATTTAAAGCTATAAATGTTCTCTGGCTATTCTTTACAGGCAAAACTCACAATGGGGAGAGCATAATCAGAAAACCTCAGAAGGGCAGAATAGATATTCTCATATTTTCAAATTTTGCATGTGTGCATGTGTATCTGTTGGGTAAGAAGAATTTGAAGTTTAGGGGAAGGTGTGGAAGACAGGGAAGTTTTACTGAATACCTTTATGTCTTAGTCCATTTGTGCTGCTATAACAAAATACCAAAGGCTGGGTAATTTATAAAGAACAGAAATTTATATACCATGGTTCTGGAGGCTCGGAAGTCCAAAATCAAGGTACCAGCAGGATTTTTATGAACTTGTGAGGAAGGCTCTACTTCCAAGATGGTAATTGCTATATCCTCCAGAGTGGAGAAATGCTCTGTTGCCATGTGGTGGAAGGGATGGAGATTCAAGAAGGGTGCCCTGTCTTCTAACCCTGAGCCCTTTCATAAGGCTGTTAAGCCCATTCATGAAGGTGGTGCCCTCACAACTTAATCGCCTCACAAAGGCCACACCTCTTAACATTGCTGCATTGGGAAGTAAGATCCAAGATGAATTTTGGAGGGACACCACCATTAAAACCGCAGCACTTTATGTTAGCACTTTATATACATGATGTCATTTGAATCCTCATTATATTACTATAAGATAAAACATTATTTTCCCACTTCCCAGGTTGGGAGACATTGGTTAAGCCACTTGCTCAAAGTCATACAGTGGGTTCGCAAGTAGCTGTCAGAGCTGGTCTGTCTAATTCCAAAGATTCATATATTTTCATGTCACTATGAGAGTGGCATAGAAGTGTGTAAAAAACAGGTATTGCTACCTTGCCAAACTTTGAGTGTTAGACAGGACAAAGAGGACAGAATTTCATTCATTCACTAATACTTATTATTAGGCATTGGACTAAGCACTAAATATAGGGTCATAAAAATATAAACACAGTTCTTGACCTCATGGAGTTTTTAGTCCTATTGAGGAAATGATACGAAATTTTTTAAAAAACATACAATTTAAAATTGTGTTATGACAGTGTACAATGGTGGAAGACGGACATTCAGGATTTTGGTTAGAGAAAACCTGTGGGAGGAAGACATTTCAGCTAAGACATAAAAAGTGTGAAAGCACTAACCAAGAAGAAATATGAGGAGAAAGAGAATGGTTAGAGAAAAAGACATTCGGATCAAGGGCAGCATGTATGAAGGTCCTGAGGAAAGGAAGATCTCATAATGAAATGAAAAAGCACGCATGTGGCCAGGGCCAAATGAGGAAGGAGACAGGCACACGGAGGAGGCTGAAGAGGTAGCATAGTTTCCTCCAGCTGCTCTGCGAACACAGGGACAACAGTTGTTTGGTTACTGCAGGAACCCAGGTGAGAGCTGGTGATGGCTTGGCCTGTCATGTTGGTAGCAGAGATCGAAATAAGGTACAACGGGCAGGTCTTGGTGATAGCTGAGATGTGGAAAGGCAAGAGAGTCGAGGATGACTCCCAGATTCCTAGCTTGAGCAACTGCACCAGCAGTGCCATTTTCTAAGATGAAGAAGGCTTGAGGAAGGGGTGGATTTAGGGAAGTAAGATCTGTAGTTAAATTCTGACCATATCAAATTCAAAATGCTTATGAGATATTTGAGTTAAGCTGGATCTATGAGACTGGAATTTAGAAGGGAGGACTGGGCTATACATTTGTGCATTATTCACATATATTTAAAGCAATCAGAATGAATACTCAGATAGAAAAACAGGCCTAGGGCAGATCCCTGAGATACAATATTTAGGGACTAGAGGGAAAGAAGCTAGAGAATAAAGGCCTGGAGATGCAAAAGAAGGGCCTAGAGTATGGTGCCGTGAAAGCTGAGAGCAGACAAATATTGTAAATAAGGGTATGGAAAACAGTGTTTTATGCTGAGAGATTGAGTAGAATGAGGACCAAAAAATATTTAATTTGGCAGTGTTGAAGCAGTTGCTAACCTTGGAAAGAATATAATGTAGTGGTGAGAGTCGCAGAATGTATGGGATGTGTTTTGAGAAGTACGGCTTTGAAGACCAGAAGAGAAGTAGGTAAGCTAGGAATAGAGATATTGGGATGAGAGGTTTTTTTTTTGAAAAGATGGCAGCCTCTAAATTATGTTTTAATGCTTAGGATAATGATCCAGTGGAGAAAAGAAGATTGAAGAAGCAAGAGAGGTGATCAGAGAAAGAGTGAAACCTGGAGAAAAAATAGGCACCAGGAGATGGGATCACCAGTGTGTGTGAAAAGAAGGTCTTTGATCAGAGAGGGCACTTCTTTGTTTCAGGAGAACAATGAACACAGATGAGGGCAAGCCTGTAGGTTATTAGTGGGGAGCTAAAGGAGCTACAATCTGTTAACTTGTATCTCATATTTTCTCAATTAAATATCAGGCAATCTCATCAAGCCTATTAGATGAGAAAGAGAGAGGTATAAAGAGAGGAAAAGGTTAATATTAAGAACCTTCTTAGTCCTTTGCCTCTTCATGCCTTCTGTTAAACTGAACTCCTAAAATCAAGACTAAGTCTTCTCAAAGTATTTCCCTTTATGATCTCTACTTCTTTGGAGGTGGTAGATGAAACATTCAGTGAGGTCCTACTTGTAAATCTCACCTTTTCAATAATCTTCAGTGGGCCTAGTTCAACTCCTCAGCTGTGCTGATGTCATGAAAACCAGCCTCGACCTCACAAACTACCCCTTGATGATGCTGGCAGCTAGACTACTAATGTCCAACTCCCTGCGTGCGATTCTTCACCTTTCCTTGGTGCCAACCATGCCTGCGTATCAGGGCAGCATTCTATGATCCCATGGCTCTCAGGTCAACAAACCAGAACATTAAGGTAACAGGACCAGTTCTCTTCTACACTGTTGGCTCCAGAAGCCAACCCAAGGGAATTTGTGTATATATGTTACATGTGTGGAATACGTGGGCATTGAACGTGGGACGAATTACACATTTTATAGCAACAGCTTCATCAGTGAAATTAGATTAAATCCTAATCTAAAATTTTAAAGGATAATACTCACCTGTACAAATCACAGTCTAATATAATTATTTAAAAACTCATCCTTGACTTATAATAATATATCACATACTGCTGGGTAGAGGGACTATGATAGATACAACTCCATCTCCCAGAGCCCAAAGCCCAAAGCAAAACCAGGTGCTCTTTCTTTGCACTGGGGCTTCTATATGTGGTGTTCTGCTTCTCTAGGAAGTAAAATACTGACTGTAACTTCTGTGAGAGAAGATCACATATTATAAATTCAAATATTACTTAGGCCTACAATGAACAAAAACCATAACATAGTTATACTCCCAAAAAGTTAATCTAGCTTAATTTCATATGTTTGCAAAGCCTTCTTCCTGTCACTTGCTTCCAGTCCAAACACATATACCTCCACATTTCCTAGTGATAATGCATACTGAACAATCTTTATATAATGAGTGAATGGAAATAGCTTCAGTACTTAAAAATCCAAATTCTAAGGTCAACAACTACAATCTTTTCCAAAATTCTTAGAGCTCCACCAAAGGCAGTGCAACGCAACCTGTAAGGATTCCTTATTAAAACAGAGGTGACTGTCCCATGAACAGAATCTCACTCCTCAATGTGAGGCACAAGTTCAGCCACATGGATAGGTGGGGGATTGAGAGAACTTTACTTAGGACTCTGTCTTCTTCTCTCCCTTTATATTGTGTAATGCTCCTCTTCCTTACATCTCTTGTCTAACATTTACTTTATGAGGTTGTCTCATACATAGAAAGAAATGACGTACAAATTGAAGAAAGAGCTAGTGAATCTAGAAACTCAACATTCTCAGCCCAAGCACCTGCTCTGATGCCACGATGCCATCTTTTTTTTTTTTTTTAAATGTTGTCTCTCTCTGTCACAAGGCTGGAGTGCAATGGCATAATCTTGGCTCTCTGCAATCTCTGCCTCCCGATTTCAAGCGATTCTCCTGCCTCAGCCTTCCAAGTAGCTGGGATTACAGGCATGCACCACCATGCCCAGCTAATTTTTGTATTTTTAGTAGAGACAAGGTTTCACCATGTTGGCTAGGATGGTCTCGAACTCCTGACCTCATGATCTGCCTGCCTCAGCCTCCCAAAATGCTGGGATTATAGGTGTGAGCCACCGTGCCCAGCCTATCGCATCTTTAAAGTCTCCCATGCTGCACTCATATCCCAGCTTACCTTTAATCAGAGAAGGTGGGAACATAAAGGTATCTCTGGTCCCATGTTAAAGCTTCAAGAAATTGGAGGCAGAGAGTAGAAGCGAAGGATAGGGAGACATCAGGGTCAACTCTGATAGGAAATTTTTAAAAAAAATCTCTTAAAGTTAGAATTCTTTCTGTCCTATCCAAGGTGATAGTTTTCTTTTTATAGGAAAACTCTTTTTCTTGGCCTCCACCCCTAAGTGGTATGCTCTCTACCATGTAAGCTGTAGACAAATCAGGCACTAGAAATAATCCAATGTCCAAGATCAGGTCAGAGAGGGTTTGCTTTCCTTTTATCTCTCTAATTATATGAACTGGACAAATTGAGTGTCTGCTGCAACCTATGGGTTTTTCTTGTCTTTCCTTCATTGTCCCTCGTTTCTCCATTTTACCCTGTGACCTAGAAGCCAACTGGCATGAGAGTCAGGCCTGTATCCAAACTGATGAGCACGAGAACAAAACACCAAGAACATCCTCCAACCATTTTCTTCAAGGAAAGTCTTTTCAGACAACAATCTGGCAAGATATTTAATCAATACTTCAAACATTTCCAACCAATGTCCTAAGGAATCAGAAAAACAAAAACAAAAATGGTTCTTATCTCAAATGAGAAAATAAAATAAAATAAAATAAAAACCTTCAGCTAGGAAATTGTATTCCTTTCAGAAACATAGACCAAATCAGAGTCTAATCTGGAATTCTTTCTTTGACCTATATTTTCCAGCTTGTAGCTCAAGTTTAACAATTAAATAACTAAAATGTCAAGCATGCATTTGAAAAACCAATAGTTCTTTTTTAAAAACCAAATACGTAAAGATAGTTTAATAAAAACAACATTTCCAAATGAATGCCAAATCTTTCTTATGTTAAAAGAGCAAAACAAAACTCCAAATCACAAGTAACAGACTCTCTTATAGTTGGCCAATAGACAGGCCGGATTGGGAAATTCTTTTACGCGGCATCCAGTGATTTCCAAAAACAATTTAATTTCAAGCAACGATCCTTCCAGATGTGACATTTGGGGAGAATCGTTTAAAAACACCAGAAGTAAATGTGAAATACCAGTGGTTTCTAGACAGTCAGACTCTGCAATTGGGATTGAACTATGCAGTTACTCCTATATATTAAAATGCTATTTATACTTTGTCTGCATGTGTAAGATGTGACTAAGGGAGTAGAAACTTAATTATATACATTCAGTCTCAGTCAAGTTGGTTGAATTATGTTTTAAATGGTTGAAGGCAAAATTCTGATTTGTAGAAATGACTCTCTGGTGGCCCAGCCTCATATCCTAATCTCCTTTGCCTTTTAGCACCTGCTGTACTCTCCCTGCCTCTACCACCCCCACCCCTTGGAATTGATGGAAGGGGATCAGATAATTTTATAAACTTAACAGAAAACCATCTTTCACAGGACTGCTTGTTTGCATTCTGAAAACCTATCTAGGAGAAGGCAATGTTTGACCCAAACTTTTGAGGTAGTTGGGAGAGCAAGGGCAAGAGTTTTGTTAGTTTTCCCCGAGTCCCATCCAATGGCTGACTCTGAACATGTAAGGCAGGGCATGATACCCCACTGACCACCGATGACTGTATCTCCCATGTTTGTAGAAGCAACTGAAATCAGACAGACATGGATTCAGATCATAGATGCACAATTAAATCTAGTATCTTTGAACGAGCTACTTAACCTCCCCAAGCCTCAGTTTCCACCATGAGAGGCTAGAATGAGAGGATGCCTCCAAAGGGACCCAGGATGGTGCCTGACAAAATTTCATCTGTCAGCTTCTCCCCACCCCCTTCACAGAAGACCCAACTCTCTGCAGTAAAAACCAGATTTTCCACTTAACAATCACTGTGTGCCTCAGGTTCCTGGTTTATAAAATTGGGGCATTGAGTCCTGCCCAGAGGGTTATTATGAGGATAAATGAGATAAAGCATGTAAATTGCTTAGTACAGGGCCTGTTACTTAGTAAATGCTAGTAATTCGCTGTCATTATGCCATCTGTTTAGCCATGTTTAATATTGCAATATACACAAGGATTTATAAAAGATGTTTGCCTTTTTTATCAAGTATGGAGGCGGGGAACTCTCTTACTTCCGCCATCCAAATTTCCTGTATTCTATGATATGCCCCATGCACTTACCACAGAAATCTCAATTATTTGGCTTAATGGAAGGAATCAGGAGTGTGGAAAATCTAAAACAGAAGCTAAGGTCCAAATTCTTGGTTTAATTTTATTATGGAGAAAGAGAAACACTCATTGATGGAATGACACACATTCAAATGGCTACACAATCACATAACTCCCTCAGACCTTGGCAAAATGTGCCCTGGTTTTGACAGCCTGGGATCCAGCTGGGAGCAGGGAAAGCAAAAATCCCCCAGAGAGTAAATGACTAGAGGAATACCCATGTTTACTGTGTGCACAGCGTCTTGGAAATCAGTCTCATGCCTTAAAGTGCAGCTTCTTTTGCTTAAGAGTAGGCTTCAAGCTTCCTGTCAAGTTCTGTTGTAATTATCATCACACTTAAAATCAAAACGAGTAAGAAATTGTCAACGTGGCAATCTCTAACGTGTCACTGTGCTTTTTTTTTTTTGGCTCTAAAATACCTCTCCTACTACCTGGCATGTTTTGTTTTAATTCCTCAGTCAATGATTCAGTGTTTTGAGTGAAAACACTGACTCTATAGGAGATCTCAGCTAAAATGCAAAGATTCGCTTGATAGGTGACAAACCCTTTTTAGTCATTGGCACATTAATGAGAATTAACAAAATAAGGTGAGTTCATTTCTTAGAAATGAGATATAAGGAAAATACCTTTTACTGGGGACATGAGGGAGGAGAGGGATGGGAAAAATAGGCAGCTCAGAGTCACAAACTCAAATGATTTCAGGAGCAGAACAGGCTATGTAGAGGGCAATAGGGAGTGGTAGAGCTTGTGGTATCCTAGAGAATAAGCCTTACCTAAAGATATTCACACTTAAAACTTTCAAGAACATTGTGCTGGCCCAGAAAAATATGCCTGTTGGTTAAAATGGCTGTTGGTCCATCAGCTTGCAACCTGAGACCAAGAGTATAAAGCCAAGAGGAGGCAGTACCATTGGGTAGTCCAGGTGAGATGCTGTAAAGACTCATGCCTGGGTCAGGAGAAGTTAGCTGCAGATGCTGAAGAAGCCACATGTTTGTGTGATAGCTGTGTGTAGGGACCAGGGGCATACACACCTCATACCTGAGCATAGGGTTACTCACCCCAGCGGCCAACCACCATTTGGATCACCTGTGGGAGTCCCTGGAACAATGAGACCATTATTCTGGGTCAGACACCTGGGAGCCAAACCTTCTGAGAATATTTAAGGCTACCAAAAAAAGTCCAGGATCCTAGAGAGAGTTCAAATCCGGAGAGTAGTTTTCAAAACTAATAAGTCTGAGTTCAAACATGTCAGTGGGTAGAGAAGTCAGGAAAATGCTTCTTCCTCTCAGCAGGTCCCTTCTCACCCTGCCCCTGTACCTTGAGTAATTTCAGGTGAATGGGCTTAGCACACGCCAAATAGGGACCTGTCAACCTGATACTATCTCAGAGATAGAGCTTTGGACAAAGCTAAAAAAATATTTTCTAAATAAAGAAATTGGACTGAGATGAAAGGAACAACAAGAAAAGAAAGTAAATAAAATGGTGAGTTTGATAGGGTCATTCCCACTGTTAGGGCCAGCTTCAGTTCTGTACCCAGTACAGTCCCTGGAACATTGTCAGCAATCAGAAAATACTTCTGAGCAACAATATCTGAGCTTCAATTAAATCACCTGTTGAGAGACAGCGCTTTCCTCCAGATGAGTTTCCATTTAGTGCGAGTCTCAGGTGAATCAGTCTCAGCTGGGTTTCCAACAGATGTCTCTGGTTTATTTCTGCTCACAATAGAACTGCAGTATCAAAATCTAGAGTCTTATTGTTTTATTGGCTTTTGACATTAAAAAATATCTGATTCATCCCAGATATTTATGGACTAGCATACTGTACTTGTTACTAGTCACACTCCATCTGAGAAACAAAGCACACATTGACATACACGGCCAACTCTAGGCCCAGTTGTGAGACAGGGTAAGGATTGTCATGTCTATCTCCCCCAAGGTCGCCATTTTTTAATTTTACATGTTGTGACTTGTCTTATTACAGATTAATGATTACAACCATATGGCTGGAAAGTGTCTGAAGGTAGGAGTGCCTTTTCCTGATTTGCTCCAAGTCACAGTTCAGGCTTACGGGGGCTATTTCCCTTGCAGGACGTTCTCTTACACCTGGGTTCCCCAAGTTCTCTTTGACTCTTAGGTTAATGAATAACCTCAAATGAACACAGGGAATATGGCTGTTTTGATGTAGGGATGATACAGCCTATAAAATGTGGGTTTGATGTAGGTATGATACAACCTACAAAAACAAAAAAGAGCACTGAACTTTCAGCATTTAAAAAAAAATTTCCAAATAATGTACAAAGCATGTTACTTGGGAAAATGACACAGGCATTTCATTTGCATACATATTTAGTAATAACATAGTTTACATTTTGATGTGGCTCTTTGGCAAAGGCTCACTAAAATGGTCTCATCAAAAAGAACAGGCCTACTGCTATTGTAATGGTTACAAATAAATCTAGCAAATTACTGCTTTCCAATGTGTGAATGCAGTAGGCTTTCCCTATTCCCTGGTAGCAGATGGGTAATTGTTTTTGTCCCCTTCTAGAGCCAAAGTCCTCAGCTCTCTTTTCTTGAGCTGAATGACCCTAAAGAAGATACTTGTAGGCTGGAGGGTAGACAAGGGCAAGCACAAAGAAAATATAAAGGAATAAATAGTGTGATACAAGGGGAGCCTTTCGGTATCCCTAAAATCAACTGTAGATGAGGACTAACTGAATTTATATGTATTTTATGCGCACGCGCGCGCACACACATACACACACACACACTTCTATACTAATGAACCTTGAAGTTCCTTTTATTTTGGAAGATAAGAAACTGGTCAGTTATGGTTCAAACAGACAAGATGCCATGCACATGGGTGCAGAGGGAGAGTCCTGATTTTATGTTATTCATCTCTGGCTGCAGGACTCAGGTCCTGAAACTCCAGAGTTGAGCTTTTCTTGATGAAATTTTATGTAAATGGGGTTACTTCCTAATGTACTTTCTCTAACAAAAAATTTAATGCCCTGAAAAAAAAAAAACGCCTTGATAAAATATTTTCTAATTTTCTCTAAGTCTTTTTGTTTGTTTTCTTTTGTGCTTATATGTTTTGTTTTTTAAACTAGGAAAACTTCTTGGGAGACAAATTAAAGGGTTTAGAATGGAAAGCATTTGAAATATTATCTAGTTACTGGCAAAAATATCTAAAATACATTACTTGATTCTGGAATTTCTTTTACAATGTGTACTGCTGACTTTGAACTGGCCGCATGGCATGAGCATGGCAATGAAAAAATACTCCACTAAACTGTAGGTGCATGAGTGTTTTAAAATCAGCCTTATTGAGAAATAATTTACAAACAATAAACTGCATCCATTAATCATGTGCAATTAAATAAATTCTGATGGCTTTAGAAACCTGTTATACCACCACCATAACCAAGACATAGAACATTTTCATTACCTTCCAAAATGTCTTATACTCCTTTGTCCCAACTTCCACCTCTAGCCTCCAGGCAACCACTAATCTACAGATTAGTTTGGATCTTATATAATGCAATTATGCAGTGTGTACTCTTGTATTTGGCTTCCTTCAGTATAATGATTCTGAGTTTCATCTACTGGTGCAAGCAGCAGTAGCTCTTTTTTATTGTCCAGTAGTAGACCATTGAATGACTGCATTCAACTTTGTTGCCCTATTTATGAATGTTTCCAGTTGCATTTATGTCGTTTTGTTTTCTTTTGTCTTTGTTTTTGTTTTTATTGTTGTTTTGAGATGGAGTCTTGCTCTGTCGCCCAGGCTGGAGTGAAATGGTGCAATCTCGGCTCACTGCAACCTCTGCCTCCCAGGTTCAAGTGATTGTCCTGCCTTAGCCTCCCGAGTAGCTGAGATTACAGGAACCTGCCATCATGCCCAGCTAATTTTTGTGCTTTTGTAGGATGAGGTTTCACCATGTTAGCCAGGCTGGTCTTGAACTTCTGACCTCAGGTGACCTGCCCACCTTGGTCTTCCAACACATTGAAGTCAATATGCTGGGCATATTGACTCATGCCTGGAATTACGGGCATGAGTCAATATGCCCAGCCAAATTCATATTTTTTATTGTGACTTCAGAGTGTTGTCTACTTTAGTGCAGGCAGAACCAATTTGCATCTCTCCAATATGGGATAACCAAGATGGTTTAGTATATAAAAATCATAAGTTGTCCCATCTGGCCCATTTCTTAATCTGATTATGTCTCAAAGATATGAAGTCCTCATCCTTGCATTCAGGGCTCAACACAATCCCCAAAATTGCCCTCTCTCTACTTTCCAAAATAGCATAACAACTTAACTTGCCTGACGCAGCTCTCTTATCATAGAAAGACATTTCATGTGAAAGCACAAAAGAGCCCACATAGCCAAGACAATCCTGAGCAAAAATAACAAAGCTGGAGACATCACACTATCTGACTTCAAACTATACTACAAGGCTACAGTAACCAAAAGAGCATGGTACTGATACCAAAATAGACATATAGACCAATGGAATAGAACAGAGGCCTCAGAAATAATGCCAAACATCTACAACCATCTAATCTTTGACAGCCTGACAAAAACAAGCAATAGGGAAAGGTTTCCCTATTTAAGAAATGGTGTTGGGAAAACTGGCTAGTCATATGCAGAAAATTGAAACCGGGCCCCTTCCTTACACCTTATACAAAAATTAACTCAAGATGGATTAAAGACTTAAATGTGAGACCTAAACCCATAAAAACTCTAGAAGAAAACCTAAGCAATACCATTCAGGAAATAGGCATGGGCAAAGACTTCATGATTAAAACACCAAAAGGAATGGCAACAAAAGCCAAAATTGACAAGTGGAATCTAATTAGACTAAAGAGCTTCTGCACAGCAAAAGAAACTATCATCAGAGTAAACAGGCAACCTACAGAATAGGAGACAATTTTTGCAATCTATCCATCTGACAAAGGGCTAGTATCCAGAATCTACAAAGAACTTAAACAAATTTGCAATAAATAAACAAACAACCCTATCAAAAAGTGGGTGAAGGACATGAACAGACACTTCTCCAAAGAGGACTTTTATGCGGCCAACGAACATGTGAAAAGAAGCTCATCATTACCAGTCATCAGAGAAATGCAAATAAAAACCACAATGAGATACCATCTATGCCAGTTAGAAATTAGTAAATTAGTTCAACTATTGTCAAAAGACAACATGGTGATTCCTCAAGGATCTAGAACCAGAAATACCATTTGACCCGGCAACCCCATTACTGGATATATACCCAAAGAATTATAAATCATTCTACTATAAAGATACATGTACACATATGTTTACTGCAGCATTGTTCACAATAGCAAAGACTTGGAACCCACCCAAATGCCCATCAATGATAGACCAGATAAAGAAAATGTGGCACATTTACACCATGGAATACTATGCAGCCATAAAAAAGGATGAGTTCATGTCCTTTGCAGGGACATTAATGAAGCTGGAAACCATCATTCTCAGCAAACTAACACAGGAACAGAAACCCAAACACTGCATGTTCTCACTCAAGTGGGAGTTGAACAATGAGAACACATGGACATAGGGAGGGGAATATCACACATTGGGGCCTGTTGGGGTTTGGGGAGCTGGGTAGGGATAGCATTCAGAGAAATACCTAATGTAGATTATGGGTTGATGGGAGCAGCCAACCACCATGGCGTGTGTATACCTATGTAACAAACCTGCACGTTCTGCACATGTATACCAGAACTTAAAGTATAATTTAAAAAAAGAAAAAAAAGACTGGACCCCTTCCTGACACCTTACACTAAAATTAACTCCAGGTGGATTAAAGACATAAACATAAGACCTAACACCATAAAAACCATAGAAGAAAATCTAGGCAAAACCATTCAGGACATAGGCGTAGGCAAGGACTTCATGACTAAAACACCAAAAGCATTGGCAACAAAAGCCAAAATAGACAAATGGGACCTAATCAAACTCCACAGCTTCTGCCCGGCAAAAGAAACAGTCATTAGAGTGAATCGGCAACCAACAGAATGGGAAAAAATTTTGCAGTTTACCCATCTGACAAAGGAGTGATATCCAGAATTTACAAAGAACTAAAACAGATTTACAAGAAAAAAACAAACAAGCCCATTCAAAAGTGGGCAAAGGATATGAACAGATACTTTACAAAAGAAGACATACATGAGGCCAACAAACATACGAAAAAATGCTCATCATCACTGGTCATCAGAGAAATGCAAATCAAAACTACATTGAGATACCATCTCACACCAGTTAGAATGGCGATCATTAAAAAATCTGGAGACAACAGATGCTGGAGAGGATGTGGAGAAATAGGAACACTTTTACACTGTTGGTGGGAGTGTAAATTAGTTCAACCATTGTGGAAGACAGTGTAGCGATTCCTCAAGGACCTAGAAATAGAAATTCCATTTGACCCAATCCCGTTACTGGGTATATACCCAAAGGATTATAAATCATTCTATTATAAGGACACGTGCACACGAATGTTCATTGCAGCACTGTTTACAATAGCAAAGACCTGGAACCAACCCAAATGCCCATCGATGATAGACTGGTCAGGGAAAATGTGGCACATATACACCATAGAATATTATGCAGCCATCAAAAACGATGAGTTTGGGTCCTTTGTAGGGACATGGATGAACCTGGAAACCATCATTCTCAGCAAACTGACACAAGAGCAGAAAATCAAACATCGCATGTTCTCACTCATAGGCGGGTGTTGAACAATGAGAACACATGGACACAGGGAGGGGAGCACTACACACTGGGGTCTGTTGGGGGGAAATAGGGGAGGGACAGCCAGGGGAGGGGAGTTGGGGAAAGATAGCATGGGGAGAAGTGCTAGATGTGGGTGATGGGGAGGAAGGCAGCAGATCACACTGCCACGTGTGTGCCTATGCAACAATATTGCATGTTCTTCACATGTACCCCAAAACCTAAAATGCAATAAAATAAATTTGAAAAAAAAATAAAAAAGAAAAAGAAAAAGAAAAAAAAGGAACCCCTTCCTTTTAGTATTATTTTTCAAATCTCTACTTCACTATTCTGATGGGAGGATGAAGTCTGGGATCTAGATCAAGGTGGAAAGGCAGGGGGTCAGGGGAAACACTTAGAAAAGGTGGCAATCTTCAACTACTTTCTCAAGGTCTGACTACTCGTGTTTCCATCCTATGTCAAACAGATTGATCCTTACTTATACATTTCCTCTAAGCAGTGTTCTTGTTTTTTTATGGGCATTACAGCTTTCATACTCACATACTGCAGTCCTATTAAACAGTTGTTGAAAAGGTTGTATTGTTTAGCAGTTTGTCTGAGGGAGTTCTCCTCTCTCCAGTACAGTTCTGCCATTCAATATACCCACCTCAGATATCATGCACTTCATTGGCTTCTGATCAAAATGCTTCCCTTTCTTCCTGCTTCAGGCTTCTATGGCACTATGTCTCCCTATCATGACACTTGCACATTTTGTCTTGTAAATTAATAGTTTATATGTTTGTCTCCATAACTAAGGAGAGTTAAGGATTGGGATTTGCCACAACCTTCAGCTTGGTGTTGGAGAGTGTAGATGAACAAAGGCATGGAGGCAGCAAAGTTGAGGACTCTGGCCTCTAGCTTGAGAAATAGTGCCCAGTTTGGTGTGGCTCAAAGATGTGTTTCATGGGGCTAACATTGGCCATGACTTAAGTCAGCATGAACTGTTAGACTTGACTCTGTAGCCATGGAGAACCATAAAATTACTGAGATCATATTAGATAGGCCAAGTTTGCATAAAACAGTCAAGTTGGGGAGGGAGATAGTTGAGAAGATGAAAATTATATATCAATCCAGCTGGAATGGGCAATACAGGATCCAAGGGATGGTCTGGTTCATCCATCACCAAATTATCCTTTTGGCCTTCACTTTTCAAGGTGAGATGACTAGTACTATACAGACAGCTCCACTTAGTTACTTGTGAGTTCATTTCTTAACTAATGTGTTCAAACCCAGGAAACAGCTTAGACCAAATTAAAATATCTGGAAGAGCTGTATTTAGGATTATCTTATGGTGGAAATGAACTCATACTAAATCTTTTCCTCAGATTATTTTTCCAGACATTTGTTCCTGCTTTTTAAACTAATGGAGAAGAATTCTAGGATTTCAATTATGTTTCATCATGCAATTATTTAACTGATATGTATTCAACTATAAACAATTAGCAAAATAAAACAGTCTTGGAATAATGTAACTTAAAGTACTATAAGTATTTTACTTTGTGTTTAAAAGAAAAATGTTCTCTATTGACAAGACATCTGACACCAAATGAGTGGATTTTTCCCCCATAGCAACAACCAGTTCTCCAATTCTCCAGACAAACGAGTGCTGTCCTACGCTTCAAATCTGACACTAACCACCCAGATTCAGAAGCCGATCACAACTACCGGGTCACCAGGTTACTCATACTTCTGTCAACTTGGCTAGAAATTGGATTTCCCAGGAATTCTATGGAAATCCCACGGATTTCCCCCCTTCATGTTTAATAATTTGCTATAACAGGTCACAAAACTCAGAGAAACATTTTATCGTGTTATTTATGTTACCAGTTTACTATAAATGATACAGATGAACAGCCAGATGAAAAGGTACATAGGGCAAGGTATGGGGTTCGGATGGCATGGAACTTCTGTGACCTCTCTGGGTGTACCATCCTCCCAGCACCTCAATGTGTTTGCCAGCCTGGAAGCTTGTTGAACCCTTTCATTTGGAATTTCTATGGAGACTCCATTACATGGGGATAATTGATTAAATCTTTGAACATTAGTGATTAGCTCAATCCCCAGCCCCTCTTCCCTCCTCAGAGGTCAGTGAGTAGAGCTGAAATTTCCAGCCTGCTGATCAGGCCTTGGTCTTTCTGGCAACCAGCTGGAATCTGAATCCTTAAGCTATCTGGGGATCCGAGGTACCAGTCATTCTTTAGCATACCAAAAGACACTCATCACTTCCAGGGATTCCAAGAGTCTTAGAAGCTCTTGTTTCAGAAACAGAGGGAAAGGACCAAATATCATTTTAAAAGCTCCTATCATTCAAGAAGTTATAAGGGTTTTGAGAGCTCTGTGTCAGGAAGTAGGTGCAGAGACCAGGTATACATTTCTTATCATGCCATACCATTGTAATTTTATGCTATGCAAAGCAAAGCCATATTCATTCCTAATATTAATGCTAATTCCAACTACTAGTTCATTATAATACAAAACTGTATTATATACATAATCTTTGAATATCTTTTATGAGTTATTTAAGGAATTTTCAGAAAGTAATTTAGTCTGCACTATTTTACCTTTAGGCTGATTTTATTACCTAAGCCAGATTAAGTTTTGACTATTAGAGCTGGTATTCCTTTTTATTACTTTTTATCATAAAAATGACCCAAATTCATTATAAAATTCAAGCCATTAAAAAAGTATAGAAGTTACTGCAGAATCCCCTAATTTGACCTTAGTGATTATCATTCCAGGCATCCATGTACACAGACATACATAAGTAGACATGTATATGTTTTCATAGAAGTGAGATAATTTTATGCAAGTTGTTATTTATAGAGATACATTTAATTTACTTGGATTTGACAAAAAGGCACCAAAGTGAAACCAATAATTTTGCTGAACTTCAGGATAATATTTCTTCACTAAAAGTTTAGTTTTTAAAAGGAACCACTAAAGTTTTTTTTTAAAAGGTAATTATTAAAGGATTTGCAAAACATTAACTTCATATTTTAATTTTACACTGCTTCATTTGACTGTTTCACATGAAAGGTAAGGAGCTTAATGTCATTAACTTCTTTGTACTGCTCCTTCCCCTGCCAATTTTGATAATTAATTTTATATTCTCTTCTCTATAATTTCTTTTTTGAGACAGGTTCTCACTCTGATGCTCACACTGGAGTGTGGTGGTGTGATCACAGCTCATTGCAGCCTCAACCTCCTGGGCTCAGATGATCCTCCCACTTCAACCTCCTAGTAGCTGGGAACTGTAGGCATGTGCCATCATGCCCAGCTAATTTTTATATTTTTTGTAGAGATGGGGTCTCACTATATTGCTCAGGCTCAAGCTGGTCTCAAACTCTTGGGCTCAAGCAATCTACCTACCTTGGCTTCCCAAAGTGCTGGGATTACAGAAGTGAGCCACGGAGCACAGCCGCTATAATTTCTATAGTTATTTTGCTTCCTATGATGTAAGTAGATTAATTACCAATCTTTCAGTACAACCTCGATATTTTTTAGCTTTTTTGTTGTTGTCTCACTCCTTGATTGCTTATATTAGCTAATGTTTTTCAAACAGGATCAGAGGTAGAGTGGCTATATCATGTATTTACTAAACAGAGATATTTTAGGGAGTAAAAGAAGAGCTATTAATATTAGCCAAGACAATAGGTATATAATAGGATTATTCTGGACAAAACTGTGCTTAGAATCACCCTAACATCAGATATGGTATATTTCGTAAGTTCTTGGATGCTTCAACTCAGAACTTTCTGAGCCATTTAAATGGTGCCAAATGGCCCCGTTAGCAACAAATCATCTATTTGAAGAAAAAGTTTGGCTCTGGCTAAAGGCCCAGTAGCTCTCTTCCTGGGGCTAACAGTATACATATACATTTTTCTGTGGAGATCACCATTACACTAATCAGATTTTCAAAGACTATTGCTCCATAAACATTTCTTACCAATTTCTATTTCACAAGGTGATGCTTGTATCAAATTCTCTGAACTCCCCTGTAAATAACATCACAAAACTATACTTTCACACTACAAGTTACCACTTTGTATCTTCTGTAGAATTAGTATAAGAAATGAACAAATGTGGAGTGTGTCTGATATTTTGTAAAACTACTAGTAATGACTTCCATTTTAGTTTTCATTATATCTTTTATTACAATTCATGCAATAATTTTAGTTCTAGGAATATTTTTTCCATCTGACCACCTGTCATACTTCCTTCTACAAACTCTGTGAGTTATTGAGTTGTGTATTTCACACTGGTTTCCTTTTAGTTGGACTATCAGAGAGGTCATCTAGAGATATTTGAACCTATCTGAAATATAGGTATTCTAGTCTTGGTTTTCTGAAACAACTATGTCCATTTCTCTTTTATCCAAACCTCACTTAAGGTTCTCCAACAAATCAGCCTCTTTTCTTGGTCCTTACTCTTTCTCCCCTGCTTTAATAGTGATATTATGACTATTTATTTTAAACAGTAACAATGAATGGATGGATGCCAGATTATATGCAATAATTAGGATAAAAGTTGTTAAATGTCCACTTGCCTTTGTGTTACGCAAACCTGGCCTAAAACACTGAACATGAAGTGTTCCTGACAGAGAAAAGACATTAACAGAAGAAAAAGATGCTGTGTGGAAAATAATATAATTTCAATAGTGGCCAGAAAAATAATTGAAAACATATGAAAAATTGGTGGATTCAAGTTAAAAGCTTTCCCTAAAGTGTTCAAGTACCTGTCTATATCTAGCCTAAATCAACTTTCCCAGGAAACTGAGAGGACAAAAACAAAATTGCAATGAGCCCTGATAGACTTTTATGTGCACTTACATAGATTTAGTGATTAGCTTTTTGTAAATGTCTTTTACCTTGATGTTAGAAAAGTAATGCCACGCCAGCAAAATATTATCTGAAATGTTACAGGAAAACTGTTGATCTAATTATTTGCTCTTCAGCAACCTCACACTTATCAACTTCCTCTTTGCCTTCCTTTGATAGCACTTTCCTGGAGTTGGCTGGTCCTGGCCAGGCCTCCGCAGACAGGGCCCCCGGCCGTCACATAACCTCCTTGGGTACCCTTCCACTGCCCCCTTTACTCTGTTATGCCATGCCACTGAAAGCTACAGACTACACATTTGCTAAGGGGGTGGGGGGGCCTTCTGCTGTTTCTGTCAGAGCTACGGTCTCTTCTTTCTGTTGCTTCTCTCCATCCCCCACATATCCACTTCTATTTGAAAAAGGCCAAATAGGAAAACGCTGGACTGGAGAAAAAAACCAAATAGGAAAACCTTGGCAGCTGGGGCAGTAGCAATAACCACAAGTTGGAGATTGCTCAGCTTTCCCTGGAAGTTTCAGACTGACAATTGTAAAATCAGCAAAAAATAAAATAGGTCTTCTTATCTTTGTTCAGACCTATGTGGATGTATTTTTTGCTTCCGCTGTGGCTAGGCTGTATGTGCTTCACTAGAGCATGGCTTAGGAGTAAGACGCTCAAAACCTAAGAATATGAAGTATATTGCAGGTTCAACGGAAGTTCAGCCACAAATATAGAGGATGGAGGAAGCTTTGGAAAATATAATATAGAACATCTTTGCCTTTTTATGGTACTAATTTTCTCCCACATCCCTTTCAGTTGTTCTGTCCATGTCTTCTGGCCTCTGTGTCTGCCTGTTTTCTTCTAGCATTTTCCAAAGGAAACCTTCTGACAGGGTGACACGAATGTCTTCATTTATGACCCATGCCATTTATTTTCCTTATATGCTTGGTTAAATACTGGATTTGGCTCATACTTTCCAAATGGAATTTTATTAAATTCACTATTTTCAAAGTAAAAAGAATAACTCCTCATTTTAAACTAAAAATCTGCATTTAATTAACCTTTCAAGTATAAATAAACACGTAAAAATTAGTAAGGAACATTTAAATGTCTTGAAAATTTGTTGCTTATGCTTTGTACTTTCTTAAGTTTTTCTTGAATTTCCCAAATATTTTTAAAGTCACTTTTCAATTGTTAGAACCTACCATATGTCTGGTAAAAAGAAGGATCAACAACTACTTAGTTATTTTGATCAATGTAGACAGTTTATTGGCATAAGATAGTATAGAATAACAGAATAAAATATTCCACTTAAAATAATACACTTTTATAAAAACTTCAGTCACCCAGGGAGTCTCTATTTTTCCTTTTTGCTTGATCTATGTTAACTGTGGATTTACTAATCTAAAATCTCTTTTTGTTTCTGGTAGGTAGAAATCATAAATGTGTTTCCTTCTGGTTTTGATATTGCTCTATGCCAGGTGAAAGTCCCAATACTTATAGTTAAATGTAGGCTGATTCTAAGACATACACACTTACCAAGTTTTCTTTCCCCAAAGGAGACCACACTGTCAGCTTAATTTGTTTCTGTTTTCATGCCACCTGGTGCTACTAAAGAGCATATTGAAAAAAGGTCATTTAATTCCAACAAAATTTCTTGCAGCTTCAGGTAACTAGGTCTTTTCCATTATTTAGTGAATATTCTTCCCTAATTGAATCATTAGTAATTCCCCAGAGTGCCTGATCCCAGCATCTTTCACCATTCTATTTCCCAGAATCTAAATCTCTTCATTTTCTGAAGATCACTTTGCCTCATATTAGAAGACTGAGTTCATGTATGAGCTCTATCCTCATTTCTCTACAAACACCTTTTCCCTTTCTCTACCTTTCCTTTCTTCTCTTTTCTCAGAGGCTAACACCTCCAATTATACCCTTAATCTCATCTTCTGCCGCCTCCTCTGTGATTCTTAGTTATCCCATTTCGTGGTAGGCCTCTAATCTTTTCCTCTCTGCCTAAGACCTCTCTATCCTATAAACAACAACCAAACAAACCTTTCTCCCACTTTGCTTATCTCTCAAGTTTCTTTTCTGTAAGTTTTTTGGAAGTGTATTGTTCTTTTCCTTGACATAATTTTTAACTCCTAACGATTTAGCCTTTACCCTTACCATTCCTTTGTAACTAACCTCTCAAAAGTCACTGGTATGGAATCCACTGATAACTCAATCCAATAGCATTTCCTCTTTGTAGCATCTGACAAGGTTGATGACACCATATTTCTGGAAACCAGAAATGTTTCCAGATTCTGAATGGAATCTTTTGTCTGCATGCCCTGTTTCTTTAACTGCAAATTTGAGCCTTTCTCTATGTTTTCTGGCTATTATTTCCCTTGTCCAATATCTTTACTATAAATATTCTCCCCCCATTTTCCCCATATACTTTTACATACCCCCTTTTAATAGAATTTTCCTGGTTTAAAATTTTTTTCTGTGTGAATAGCTCTGAAATGAATGAATATTGAATTTTTAGGCCTATATTTCCTGTTCCGGCTGGACTTATTCATTTAAATTCTACAATTATATCAAACTCAGCAGATCCAGAACAGAATCAATGTTTTTCTCCTTCCCTAAATTGTGTTTTTGGATTTATGTATACATATACATAAATATACACACCTATATATGTTTACATATATTATGAATACATATATCATGAATTTATATTTACACATAAATTCTTTTTATTTTTTTTTTGAGAGGACTTCTTACTCTGTCGCCCAAGCTTGCGATGGCATGATCTTGGCTCACTGCACCCTCTGCCTCCCAGGTTTAAGCAATTCTCCTGCTTTAGCTTCCTGAGTAGCTAGAACTACAGGCACTTGCCACCATGCCTGGCTAATTTTTGTATTTTTAGTACAGATGGGGTTTCACTATGTTGGCCAGGCTGGTCTCAACTCCTGATCTCATGATGTACCTGCCTTGGCCTATATTTTTATTTTTTAAAAAGCCATGATCTAAAAGATTTAATAATATATATGTATAAAAATTGGGAATATTATCTAAAAGGTTATTTTAATTTATTGACCTATTTTTATTTTATGGTATTCCCATTCCTTCTTATAGAGCCAGATTTCTAGCTAATATTTTCAGCACTTAGAACTTCTTTTAATAATCATCTGAAATTCTTATCATTCTTCCTTTTATTGTTTGCTTCTACATATTTTTTCTGTTTTCACTTTCAAGTTTATCTTTTGACAGTTTCACTCTGATGTTTGTCTAGCTCCATGTAACAAAAAAGACCTTCTGCTTAGATTTTTCTTAGATTTTTGGATATATTTGTTATCTCATTAATGTTAGAAAATCCTCAGCTGTCATCTCTTTACCTATTTCTTTCCTCCACTTTTTCTCTTGCTTTTGGACTCCAATTATATACATATATTAGGCCATTCGGTGTGTTCCCTTTTTTTTTTCTTCATCCATTTTTCTCTCTGTGTAACAGTTTGGGTCATCTTCTCTTGAGACTGATTCTTTCTTTGGTGTGGGCTTTGGCTGAAAAGTTTATTAAATTAATATTTCATCTCTGATACGTTTTTCATTTTAGGATTTCCTATTGGTTTTTTAAAATAATTTTCTCTCTACTTTTTATCTCTCTACTGGGATTTTTCATGTATTTACCCATGCTATTTTCCTTTTCCTATAGATCCTTTAACTTATTTAGTACAATTATTTTTATATAATTTTTTATATGTATTCAGTATTATATCTAGGACTGCTTGGTCTGGTTATATTTAGTATTTAGTATTGCACTAATGATGATAAATCCTATTTTCCATATATGTGTATGTGTATGTGCCTGCACTTTGTATAATTTTGATTAAGTGTTGGATATTGTGCTTAAGAGGACAGTATATTCTGAGGTAAATTATACACATACTCAGAAATAAGCATGCTGTCCCTTCTGTCAGGCTGTTAGTATAAGTGGTTGTGCCAGTGTCGTTTGTCATATAACAGGGTTTGAACTTTGTTTTTGCTTTAGTTACGTTCAGTACACTACAGCCTTTAAATTTCCCTGGTGGAAAACTGCCCTCACCTGTACTTGGTATAAGGCCTGGATACAAGAGATCGTCTCAGTTTTCCTGTTGCATTTTTCTACAGGCATATATGCCCAAAACACAGAAGGAGCCTCTTTTAGTACTTCTACCCCTCCATCAGCATTAAACTGTTTTACCTGGTACTCTGTGCCAGGCCTTTCTACAGCTCTATCCTCAGATTTAGACAGGCTCTGGGCTCCTAAAATGATGGAGGCGTCCATCAATGCCCTTCCTCTCCCGTGTGTCAGATTGTCACCTCCTATCACTGGGTGTAAGAACCGGTGAGTTGGAGAGCGTACATAGACAGTCCCTGAATGCCTGCACCTTAGACGGGTTTACACTCAGCTACTCTGCCCTTTTCTTGTGGCAGGCAATTAGGTCTCATATAAAGTTTGGAGTTTGGAGGATTTTTCTTGGTGCTATTGATCTATCTTTAAACTTAGGGAGGCCTTTTTGTTCATCAATTTATTTTGCAACTTTGAGTCTCTAATGGGCTCAAAAATTATGATTCTGTAAGCTATTCAATTTGTTGTCATTGTTTAGGTGGAAGCAATGATTCTTGCACTTTTCTATATCCTAGACAGAAGCTGAATTTCTCTACTGCATCTTATCCTTAACTCTCCCTTAGATTTAGTTCTCCTAGGAACAAGAAAACTAAGAAAAGAATTTGAGTTCAAGTAGTTTATTTGGGAGGTGATCTCAGAATACCCCAGTAATGGAATATGAAGAGAGACAGGTAAAAGAATGAAGCCTAGACAGTATGTTAACAAGTGACTGTGGTTCAATCCCTCTGGGGACTTCTGGAAGACTGTAGGAAATCAAATTTTGTGAGTAAGCTGGGTATTTATTCACTAACTCTCATCTGCAATTGATGAGCTTCTCTGCTGTGGGCAGAGCATGCTCTAGATCAAAAAAGGCAAAGAATCACAAGTGCTCCCAATAGAAGGTTGTTGACATGATCCCAGTGTGGGCAGGCGTAATAGCGTCAACAATGTCTGCTATAAACTTTCCATTGACATTTATTATTTTTCTTCTCAAATGTATGGGTGTACTAGAGTCTGATGTTATTGAGAGGAGGAATTATGCCTGATTTATCTTTGTATTCTCCCAGCATGGTGACTTGGATACAATATTCAGAAGGCACTCAATCAATATTTATTAAATGAGAAAATATAATTTATATAGTACCCATATGAAGAATTCTGGTTAACTCTTCTCTATTTCCTCCCAAGCCCATATACTCACCCCAATCCCAATTACTCAAACAATATAATTTAATCTTTTAATTGCCAAAAAGATAAAGTCACCAGACTGGTGGGGATATTTTTTAGTCACGCTGATTTTCCAGCTAACTTAAGTGTATTATCATTTTAAAATATGATTTCCAATTCTAAGATTTATGTAACAGATATTTTATATTACTTGCAGCCAACAATGATACGGCGTCCACCAACAGTTGTTTGCTACATTTGTGGTCGTGAATATGGAACAAAATCTATCAGCATTCATGAGCCACAATGTCTGAAAAAATGGCATAATGAAAACAACTTGTTGCCGAAAGAGTTAAGGAGACCAGTGCCGAAAAAACCAGAAGTCAGAACCATTACTGGTAAGTTCCTAGAAAAAAATTTGAGTGCATAAGGGGAGACTTTTCTCTCTAAACTAGTAAGAGCAGAAGTGTTGTTTTTCACTTGTTCAAACAACCAAAATCAGCAACATTTACTGCCTTGGTTACAGCCAAATAAGAAAAACAGTTCTAGGATGCCTGTCCGAAGTACTGTCTTCTGGTGCTGAGACATAAAGACACTATGTCCTGGCAATACTGTGCATGAGTGGGAGCTACAGGAATTTACTGTATTTCCCAAAGTTCCTTTCACATATCATCAAACCCTTTGCATGTAAAATGAATAATAAAATACTTAAAATAAAAATAAACTTAAAAAAATATATGAACCTTGGGCCGGGTGCAGTATCTCATGCCTATAATCCCAGCACTTTGGGAGGCCAAGGCGGGTGGATCACAAGTTCAAGAGATCGAGACCATCCTGGTCAACATGGTGAAATCCCATCTCTACTAAAAATACAAAAAAAAAAATTAGCTGGGCATGGTGGCGCAGCCTGTAGTCCCAGCTACTAGGGAGGCTGAGGCAGGAGAATTACTTGAACCTAGGGGGCGGAGGTTGCAGTGGACTGAGTTCACACCATTGCACTACAGCCTGGGAAATGAGCAGAAAAAAAAAAATATGTATATATGTATATATATATATATATATATATATGAGAAACTTTAAAAAAACGCCTTTGGAAACATCCAAAGTCATGTTTCCAAATATGAATGTGTCTTATTGTTCACAGAACAGAGGTACCAAACTCGAATTTTCACTAGGTCCACTAGTCAGTGTACTGGTCTGTGCGTGCAACAAAGGGGAGGTGGGGGCTCTGATGAGCTGTGGAGCATCAGCTCACTCTAAAGGAGACAAGCAGCTGCCCAGTTCCCACTGGTGTTATCATTAAGAAATTTAGTCCAATGTGCTCGTATCTTTCAATAACACAAAACAAACTAGAAATCTAGATATCTGTATAAAATGTCTAGTTTTTTTTGTTTGTTTTTGTTTTTTTCAGTTAATTATTTGTAAAGCATGGTGCAAACCAAATGAAACTGAAGCTTTGCTGCCGTGTTTGGCGTCATCACAAAGACTGTTGCTTATTCATTTAGGGTGTAAGGATAGTTAAGGGAATATTTTTGCCATGCAAGCGCAGACTTGCTTATCACATTTTTCCCATTGTCATTTTCTCAGTGAATTCCCTAAACCATCTCATAGGACAAGGCTGGTTTTAAGAAGAGTATCTTTCAGTTCATCCATTCTTCTATGTAACCGTAGATTTGCAATGCTGAAAAGTACCTTGGGGGTAATTTAGTGTCAATTAGTCCAAAGCACTTGTGTCAGTGATGTGACACAAGGAGACTTTTGTAACAACCCGCAAAGTAGAGCCTAGATTGTATGATAAATTCTAGATGCTGCTGGATCCCAGCTATTCACAGTCCTTGCCAAAAAGAGGACTTTACATACAGGTGGGAAAACAGCTGAAGATGAAAACAACCAGCTACTGAAATTAAAGCATTTTCTACAAACAGATTGTTTACCTCGTGGAAACTTTCTTCCCAGCAATTCTCATTTGGTGTCAAAATCTGTTTCCTTCCCTTCTGATCTTTATTACTTTCTCTGTTTGACCATAACTACTGGAAGGCTAGAAGTAAGAGGAATGATTGATCTGACAGCCCTGGTGGGTTCACTATTCCGTTAGTGCCTACAGATGAAAAAGATAGGTCCTGTAACTGCACCTCCCTGAAGTCTCCCTCTCAGTCCCATGTTATTTCTATCTCTGAAGATGCCCATCCTCTCTCGGTAAAAATAATTCACATGACCATTTTTGTACCATGAACTCATTGTAGTCACAGGGTTCAAATAACCCTTCTTCTTGGTCTGAAGTCAAAGCCCTATGCAAAAACACTTAGAAACTGATGAATCACCTCCAAGTGAGAGTCAGTGACTACTCTGGAATTTCTGAGTTCATATTAAAACTCGTATGAGTAACATGGAAGTCAGTGTCATCCTTTTCTTATTTTTCAAAGCACTCAAAATACGCGTTCCTATCCTACACAGACAGTGACATTTGTTTTATCCAAAGAAGAAATACTAGATTTTGCTGTGATTTAAATTCCCATGGAGCAAAAAAGTGAGCATTAGGAGCATACACGTTAAAAAATTTAAGGTTCACTGTGGTTATGTGACTCATTTGATAGAAATCATATGAGAATTGCCTAGGCCTTAACGAAGTAATCTATGCTGTGCCAAAGATAAAAACTAAGTCATATGTTTTTGAGTGCCTTGTTACTTTTTGGGGACCTATTTTCAGTGATTCTAAGACATAGTCAATTTAATGTACTAAAGTCATTCTATTTAACTAAGGTTTACTAAAGCTAAATCCCACGTTGCTGCTCTAAAATAAATCCATATGCTTTTATTCCCCATGTTCTGCCAATGAAGATTATACACTTCTCATCTGTCTTTGTTATTTTCTTAAGGACGCATCTTTTTGTCAGATTATTCTGTTTGCATTCTCCACTTTGATTACTTAAAGAATCTCTGAGTTTATGACCATGAAAAGATAACTTTGGGAGATATAATTCATCTTAATTCACTCTCAACTGTCAGTTTTGGCTTCTAAAAAAATTTCCACTGAAGGAGTACAGAAAAGGAAAATACGAATACATACTAATTCCCCTTCGTAAGCTTATATTTAGAGTCAACTGAAAGTAGGCCAAAAGTTATATTTGCAAGATAATAATGTGTGTGCAAGGATGTGAATAATTAGTGAAGAATGCATATCATGTAAAACAATGTCTTTCCCTTTTTAAAATCCAAAGAGTGAAAAGCCTCTGTTTGGTTCCTAGTTAACTTTACTCAACCCTTGAAAGAGCGAGCAGCACTTTCTTTTTTGGAGGCAAAAGTAATATGATTTGTTTAAAATACTCAGTCAACATGTATTTCCCGAAAATATTTTCCATAGAAAGTAGAATATGGTTCTCCTGAATAAAAACTGATCCATTTTACTTTTTTCTTTCCCTTTTCTTTTTTATCTTTTTTCTTTTTTTCCTTTTTCCTTTAACTTTCCAGCCAAAGGCTTCTATGATCTTGACGCTTTAAATGAAGCTGCTTGGACAAGTGCCCAGAGCCAGTTGGTTCCCTGTAATGTTTGTGGGCGTACCTTCCTGCCAGACAGACTGATTGTTCACCAACGATCTTGTAAACCCAAAGCCGCCAAGTAAAGCCCTTTTCTCTCTGCTGAAGTGTTACAGGAATTAATCCCTTTGAAAGAGATTGGAATAGAATGGGAAGGAGAAAAAGGGGGTGATGAGGGGAAATGAGGAAAGCTAGAATTGACCAAGGGCTGGTCTAGCAGGGGAGGCTCGTTGGTGTTGCAAGCGTTGCTCACGATTATGCAGTTGGGCAAATGCTCTGGTTTTAACAAGCAGCTGCATATGCATAGGCACGCTGGGGACCATTTCACACTTTTGTCAGGCAGATTTACAAGCAGGCTGCTTCTCATCAGAGCTGGGATTTTTGTCTAAAAGAAATTTTGGAGCCAATCGTCCCCATTTTTCTTCCATTTTCTTTCCTGAACAAGATTTTGAACTTCACAATTAGGACTCTTACTCAGCGCACAAAGGCTTTGGAGGCAACTTCAGGCAACTCCATCCCAGAAAAAACTGGATTTCTTCCCATGCCTGTGCTTTCTGAAATAACCTGTCACTCGGCATGTTCTTTTATCCAGGAACATTTTATGAGTTATTGACTGGGCAGGGTGGGGGGGGCTTCTTTTCTCAATAAGATTGTTCAACAGCAGAGACATTCAAAACATGACTGAGAACTCAAAGTACTGGAACCGTATCTAACTCATTCTCCCTTTCAAGTGGCAAGGAATGCTACAAGATATTTCAGAGCCAGTGCCAGCCTCCTGTGTCAGGAGACTGCTGCAATGTAATTCAGAATAGGTGGAGGCCTAGCTCCTTCCTTCTTTAGGAGAAGTTCAGCTTTAATTCTTTATGCCGTCATAGGGGTTTATAGGTGTTTTATTGTTGTGGTCTAAATGCCTGCCAGAAGGTTCTGTGCCTCCCCACCCAAGACTCATGCACAGTAAGTGGGTTGTGAAACTGCTTAAGTGTTTTAGAATCCTTGAATGTGTATTCATCGAGGTGGGGCTCTCCTGGGAGGATGCCAGGGTCAGGGAGGGGCTCTGCCCAGGAAATTCTGCTCCCCCAGGTTGTGCTGCTTTGCCTGGACTCCCAGCGGTTTTGCTTGAGATCTTTGTTCATTTTATGGCTGGATTCCAGGGCCATTCTAGCTCCACTGGGTTCCTGCAAGCCTCACATTCATGACTTTACACAGCATAGTCAGATCCAAATTACACAGGCAAATTAATTCCACCTAAAACTTTGGTCATACTTCTACTTATCATACAGGGTTAGGTTAGGATAACTGTGCAAATCATTCTGTTTTTTCCTGCCTGCTCCAAAGGAAGCAAGAGATGAACTTTTTTAAAGTCTTTAGATACCTCCAAATAAAAATCTTGTGAAAAAACATGGCACTTAATGACCTCAGTTGATGATTTAGCTTTTTTACCTTATTAAACAAAATGACAAAAACATCAAATAGATGTTGAGTGTACTGTGGGTCAGGCACTGTGCTAAGTACTTCATGTACAATACCTTATATACATATCATGTCAAGCCTACAGATAGACATCATCATTTTTATTTTACAGATCAGAAAACTGACATTTAGTCTAAATAGCTAACTCAAGGCAACACTGAACTTGAGTTAAGGAATAGTGAAGGAAGCAAACTCAGGACTGCTGGACCTCTAATCCCAAACTCATCCATTGCAATTTGTATGCTAGATTTCATCACTAACAAGATTATCCATACTAACACAAATGATCTGACAAATCTGAAACATTTTGTACATTATTTAAGTAACTAAGGCAAATGGGGATCTTAGGATGCTTGCATTTCTGCTGCTGGTTTGGGTTTAACTCAGACTGAGGTGAAAACAAGCTTGAAGTGCACAGTGTTTTGGTTTTGAAAAGACACTGCTGCATTTTGCTGATGTTCAGAAATCAAATAACAGGGAATATAAAAATTCTGACCTCAACTATGAAATGAGTTGCCACTCAGGTAATAATAAGTGACTTTTGAGCATGACAAAAATAAAAATGAAAAACCCAACATCTTTATATGTATAAAGCATTAAGTCTGTGAATTCTTGAAGTGACTGAAAAAAGATGAGCTCTTGTAGAAAGCATCACATCCAAGGGAACTGTGAGCCAGCTTAAGATGCATCAAGGTGCTAGGTATGGGGATTCTGCAATGGCCCCACCTCAGCTGGCGTACAGATGTTCCATGGTGTTAAACCTGGAGCAAGCTCAGTTGTAATGACATTAACCCAAGAGTTCTGATCTATTATTAAGCAAGTCATTAAAATCTCTCCATTATTAAGAAAGAGGTCACCTTCTCTCTGCCAATGGCCCTCCCGCAATGAGTTCACGTCCGTGCAGCTCTTTGTAACTCTCAAAATAAAATAATTTCTTTAACAGTGCTTGGCACCTCCATGAACTATGAATTTGAACTTTGAAATAGTTCCCATAGATACTGTTTTAGAATATAAAGAGCAGATAGTAGATAAAGGTACTTGGAAGTCTACACTAATCCAGGCCATTATTGGTGTGGGATGTAATGCTGTTATAGGCATCAACAACAATGCAGTTTCCTCACCATTCTGTTACTTGGCATTGCACAAAATTTAACTGAATTCCCCTCTAGTTGAAGTTATTGGAAGAATTCCAGGATCTTTTGATGCTCATTTGCACATTCAATTAACACCAAACTTTTAGGGTCCATCCTACCAGATGGGGGCTGAACAAGCATGTCCTAGTCAGGGACATGGACTGGGGAAATCTCTTACTCTGAGTGAGCATGTCAACCTCTCAGATCCATTATGGGGGCTTTTTTTTTTCCTTTTTTTTTTTTTTTTTTTTTAAGACTAGTCAAGTGCAGTAGTGAGAAGGGTATGGGGGCTCTTTAGACAGTTTCATAATAGTATTTCCTTTTTTAAAACTTTCACTCTAGGTTTAGGGGTACATGTGCAAATTTGTTTTATAGGTAAACTGTATGTCACAGTGGTTTGGTGTACAGATTATATCATCGCCCAGGTAATAAGCATAGTACCTGATAGGCAGGTTTTTTTTTTTTGTCTTCTCTCTCCTGCCTCCCTTCACCTCTACCCTAAAATAGGCCATGTTGTCTATTATTTCCCTTTTTGTGTCCATTGTGTTTTTGTTGTTTAGCTCCCAGTTAAACATGAGAACATGGAGTATTTGGTTTTCTGTCCTTCATTAGCTTGCTTAAGATAATGGCCTCTAGCTCCATCCATGTTGCTGAAAAAAAATGACCTCATTCTTTTATATGGCTGTGTAGTATTCTATGGTATATATGTACCACATATTCTTTATCCATTTTATTGTTGATGGGCATTTATGTTTATTTCCAGTCTTTGCTTTTGTGAATAGTGCTGTAATGAACATACATGTGCATCTGTCTTTATGGCAGAATGATTTATACCTAATAATTGGATTTCTGGGTAGAATGGTAATTCTGTTTTAAGTTTTTCAAGAAATCACCATACTTCTTTCCACAATGGCTGAACTAGTTTATATTCCCACCGAAAGTGTATAAGCATTGCCTTTTCTTGCAACCTCTCCAGCATCTGTTATTTTTCGACTTTTTAATAATAGCAGTTCTTAATGGTATGAGATGGTGTCTCACTGTGGTTTTGATTTGCATTTCTCTAATGATAAATGATGTTCAGCATTTTTTCATATGCTTGTTGGCCACATATATGCCATCTTTTGAAAAGTGTCTGTTCATGTCCTTTGCTAATTTTTTTTTTTTTTTTTTTTTTGCTTATAGTTGTGTTTAAGTTCCTATAGATTCTGGATATTAGTCCTCTGTTAGATGCATAGTTTGCAAATATTTTCTCCCATTCTGTAGGTTCTGTTTATTCAGTTGATAGTTTCTTGTGCTATGCAGAAACCCTTTCATTTAATTAGGTCCCATTTGTCAATTTTTGCTTTTGCTGTAATTGCTTTTGGCATCTTGTCATGAAATCTTTGCAAGCTCCTATGTCCAGAATGATATTTCCTAGGTTCTTTCAGGATTTTTATAGTTTTATGTTTTACAGTTAAGTCTTTAATCCATCTTGAGTTGATTTTTGTATATGATGTAAAAAAGGGGTCCAGTTTCAATCTTTTTCATATGGTGAGCCAGTTATCCTAGCATAACTTATTGAATAGGGAATCCTTTTCCCATTGCTTGTTTTTGTCAACTTTTTTGAAGATCAGATGGTTGTAAGTGTGGAACCTTATTTGTCAGCTCTCTCTCTGTTTCATTCATCTATTTGTCTTAATACCATGCAATATTGGTTACTGTATCCTTGTAATGTAGTTTGAAGTCAGGTAGCATGATGCCCCCAATTTTATTCTTTTTGCTTAAGATTGCCTTAACTACTTGGGCTCTTTTTTTGGCTCCCTACATCATAGTATTTTCTAATAAGCTTGTGTGTGTGTGTGTGTGTGTGTGTGTGTGTGAGAGAGAGAGAGAGAGAGAGAGAGAGAGAGACAGTTTCACTCTTATTGCCCAGACTGGAGTGCAATGACGTGATCTCAACCTACTTGGAAGCTAATGCCTTAGCTTATGCCTTAGCTTCCCAAGTAGCTGAGATTACAGGCATGTGCTACCAAGCCCAGCTAATTTTGTATTTTTATTAGAGACGGGGATTCACTATGTTGGTCAGGCTGGTCTCAAACTCCTGACTTTAGGTGATCCACCCACCTCAGCCTCCCAAAGTGCTGGGGTTATAGGCATAAGCTATGAGCCACCACTCTCTGCTATAACAAGTATTTCTAAGTGAGGTCTCAAGGATGGCTCCCTGATGCACTGCTATAGTAGCTTGGGGAACACAAGTCTGAGAGTCTTTATGAAAAAAGAAGCTTCTGTTGATAATCAGGACCATTTGTAAGGAAAAAAAATAGAAGGCAAATAAATATCCAGTCCTCTCCCCTGCAAACCTGAAAACAGCACTTGGTCTTTCTGTATTCATTTGCTTCTGGCATGAGTAGCACTTCTTCTTTACACTTCTTTCTGAGACCAATTCATACGGCTTGAATCCCATATCAGGTCAGGGCAGGAAGTTCTGCCCTTTCCTTCCCCATTCCTGAGAGGTCCTTTTCCTCCTCTGGCAATGGCCCCACTTCCTTTATCATTTATGACTTTCAATATTGACTCACTGTCTGGACCACTCAAACTGCTGTGCCTGTTTCTGCCAGCCCTACCTGCACTTTGTGAGCACTATGGTGAGATCTGAGAAACAGGCTTTCCTGCACTTAGAAGAAACCGCGCAAATGAGAAATAGGGACGTTTCCAGTAGAGGGCAAATTGGGTGTTGTGGAGAGAATATACACCAGGAAAAACAATGCAGAGTTATCACAGGATGGTACACCTTTATGCTTAGTTCTTTTAAAATTTTGTTATAAAATAGATACACTCATTGAAAAAAGTATAATGAAGTCTCATGTTCTCTACATCCAGATAAGCTTAGTTGTTGACATCCACTGAGGTTGAATTTGAATGATTTAAATTCCAACTACTACTATTTTTAGTTAAAAAGAAGATGGCAGGTGGGAAATGCTGATTCCCAAGATTCCAGGGTATCTCTGACAATCCCTTTCAGTCCTACTTACAGGAACATGAAATTAAGCCAGCACGGACATAAGCTTAACTGTGAGTGAGATAAGAAAGTGGCATTTTTTTTTTTTTAACTGAGGACCAAGAATGCTACTTGTTCAGGATCTCTCAAATTGGACGTGACTTCCATGTGTTAAAGCTGACGGTGAATCCAGATATCTATTCTCCTTCAACTTCATAACCAGATTCAGAGCTGGAAAATAAGTGGCTGGCTTGTCAGCAGAAGTGTCAAGATCATGAAAGTCAGCAGAGGCTGAGGAGGTCCACACAGAAGCAGCCTCGGTTTCCCGCCCCGCAGCTCACTGTTGCCCCCAGCCCGCAGCAGCAGTGAAGACAACTTCAAAAAGTAAATCACAAAATAAAAGAATGAGAAAACTCCTTATAAAAAAAGAAAGTGAAACCTGGCCTAGGCATCATGGGGCTGGGTGCCAACGTTGTTGACACTGATCACCCTAGAGGCCAAGGGTTTTCAGATGTCTTTTTGTTAGTTGAGAATGCGTTAGGCAAAATAATGGGCCCCAAAGATGTCGACATCCTAGTCTCCAAAACCTGTGTATACAGAAGATTAAATGGCAAAAAGAAATTTGCAGATGTGATTAAGGTTATGGACCTTGAGATGCAGAAACCGTATATGAGTTCTAAAAAGTAGAAGAAGCAAAGTGTAGGTGAGAGCAATGGCAGCATAAGAAGGGTTTAACACAATGTTGTGGGTTCTGAGCTGCAGAGAGCTACATGCGAGGAGTAAGAGAAGCCCCTCACAGCTAAGGATCGCTCTCAGCTGAGAGGCAGCAAGGAAACAGGAGCCTCAGTTCCGCAAGCACGAGGAGCAAACAAAATTATTCCAAGAACAGGAATGAGCAACAGGTAGTCCCACAGAGCCTCAGAAAGAAATGCAGCCCCGCCACCTTGTTTTGTATCAGGTAAGTCTAACCCTACAGAACTGTATGAATATCTGCATTGTTTAAGCCACTGAGTTTGTAGTAATTTGTTGTGGCAACAGCAGACAATTAATGTATGATGCATCTATGTGGCATAAGGCAGGACCAATAAAATCTCCTATTGATCAAAGGCATAGAGTTCTCAAGTCTATAAAGGTTACTGGCTACCTCCACAGCTTGCTTTAGTGAGAGAACAACTAGACAACTTTCTGGAGGGGCAGATATCCCTGTAAAAACTGGCTCCAAGATTTGCCACCATTGAATACATAACTATTTTGCAGTGTATATAAATTTTGGTTGCAGAATACTGACGTTGTGCTAAGAAAAAGTACTGTCCTTAATATTCTTAATCATAAAGCTGATTCTGTCATATGTACATACTTGTTTTTAAAATAATAATAAATGGACAAGTGCAGTTGAATTATTTGATAATTGACTTTTGGCACCAATTTAGCCCCCTGGCCTTGCCCTGCCTGCCTGTCTGTACTAGAAGTCATATTCCTTTCCATGAGCTGCAGAAAGAAGATAGTAACTGCATAATCTGGAATGGTAGATAGTTATTACAGGAACCTCTACATAAGGCACTGTCTGAGAAAAATAATCAAAGCACGTCAACTCTGGAAGTGCACATATGTTTTGAACAAATTCCAAAATTCGAGATTTTCACTGGGGCTTTCCCAAGGAGCCATGTACAGATCTAAAAAGTAGCCTGGACCATCAAAATAATTTGCTTACAGGGTAGACAAAGGTGCTCAAAAGCACCTGATTTTAGGACCAGAGTTTATCTATATTATCAAGCAAGAAACTCACCTTCAGTGCCTTCATCTCCCCTCTTTGAACCGTCTGCATCAATCCTCCCATCAAGATTTCTTCCGCAGTCTCCATTGCCACCTTCTGCCCACCCCTGTACAGACTTCTGTTTCTGTTGGAGAAAAAACTCAAAAAATCCGTGATCCAGATATTCCTTTATCTCCCCTAATCTTCCCTTCAACATTTTACTGCCTGTATCCCTTTCTCCATTTTTCACTAGGTATTTCATTGCAGACATCTGAGAAACTCATCTATGCTAATAGGTTCGTGGAAGATCGTGGTTGAATGTGCTATCTCTTTCAGGTGACAGTTATTTTAAAAGAAGATTCCTAGTGGTATTACGTCTTTATCTAAAGTAATGAAATCCATGTGGTGGAATTTTAGACAATGGTATTGAAATGGAGGCTGAGAGAGCATGCAGAGTGAACCTCTCTTTAACCATTAGTGTGCCTTATCCCACCACACAGACTTGTGCTAAGTTTCCATCTGAGTAGGTGCTTTTCTGACTATAGGGTACCCATTTATAGCTTGTATTGAGGCAAGTGGTTGCTGCAATAAACCCAAAAGAGTATAACGGCTTATAAAGTCAGAAAATTATTTCTTGCTCTAAAAAGAGCACTGGGCAAGTGAGCAGTTTAGTAAGGTATCCCGTTCTCATGAAATCAGTCACGGTCCTAGGCTGATGAAGTTTCTATTTTCAACATTCCATGTGAAGCACTCAAAAGTTGCCCTGGTTGTGGGAGAGTGGGTGGTAAGGAGAGCTTTCCTTTCAGCCTTGCCAGAAGAAAAGATCAAGGAGTTAGCCACTTGGCAGGTTTGTACAGGCCCAATCTGGAAGAAATGCTCATCATATCGCTAGCATTCCTCGGCCGAATCTCAGCCACATGGTAGCACCTAAGGGCAAGAAAGGATGAGAATTGTGTTCTTACTGCAGCCGCAGGAAGGAAAGGTACACAAGAATTTGGGGGAATAATTAATGGTGTCTCCACACAGCTCAAACATGAATCTATTCCTGGCTTCTTGTTAAGGGACTGCTTTCCCTCTTATGGAAAATCAACAATATTGGGGCACAAACCCAGGAGGACAAGGCATTGCTCTTGCCATCAAGACAGACAAGTTTGGTAAATAAAGACCAAAAAAAAAAAAGTGAAACTTTAAAAAATTGCAGCCATTTTTATATATTAGGCACAGCAGCATCATTCTTTTTTGGAAGAAAGAATAATTTTATTTGTGTGAGGAAACATTTTTAGGGGTGTTTTGTTATGCAAAGTTTAATCTTGGGTTTAGTCTCATAAGGGTAGTGGGGGCCAAGATGAGAGAGACCATTTTGCAAAAGAATGTGGATAATGAATGATCGCCTTTAGAGTGGAAAGAGCTCCAAATCTGGGTAACTATTATGAAGTAAACTAGTTTTTCATCCTCTGGCTGGAGCCTGACAGACAGAAATTGGAGTTTTGGACTCAGCACAAATGAAGAGGAATGTCCACCTATATGAGGAGGGACTGAAACCTTAGCTGTAGCACCATGTCAGCAATCCAAACTGAGATGAGGTGGCGGGTAGGACTCTACATTGGGTTAAGACTGGTAGACTTATGAGTAATGGTCAATATCACCAAGCTTTAAGTCTTTCTTTTCTGCATTCTAATTCTGAATATTATCTTAAGCCCCTCAATACAGTTTTACTATTCACTCTCCTATGCTGACAAAACTTCATGAAACATGCAAAGGAGCAGTTAGAAAGCAACAGATGGCAAGCAACAGCCAAGGCAGGGGCATCCTCTAAAGAAATCCTCAGAGTCACCTAAGGAGAGAACTGGGATTCCTGACATCATCCAACCAGGGTTTGGATCTTGGAGGTTTTTTTTTTTTTTTTTTTCCCTTGACTAACGAAAGTGTATGTGACCATGGAAGGATTTGGGAGGCCAAGATAGGAGTATCACTTGATCCCAGGAACTCAAGACCAGTCTGGGCAACAAAGTGAGACCCCTGTTTCTACAAAAAAATTTTTTTTAAAAATAGTTAAGTGTGGTGATTGCCACTTGTCAGGAGGCTGAGGTGGGAGAATCTCCTGAGCCCAGGAGTTTGAAGTTATAGTGAGCTATGATCATGCCACTGCATTCCAGCCTTGGAAGCAGAGTGAGACCCTGTCTTAAAAAAAAAATCAATGAACAACACAAGACTTAGTGTAATTGTACCAAATGGTGTTGTATGGGCTCTACCTCCTGCAGCCAAAGCAGATGGAAGGACTGAGTCATTAGGAAAACCTCACTGCAGAGGGAAGCTGGAGCTGGCCCTGATGAGAAGGTAGAGGTAGCAGGGGCACTAGAGGACACCCCAAGGAAAAACTCCATAGAAACTGTGGGGATACTCTACAAACTGCAGAATTGGATATGTTTTGTTTCCATTCTAATTGGCCTGCTTTTCTTTGTCACTCCCTGGGTTTGTCCACAGGATTTCCTGATAATTTGATAAGGCATGTTACTTGCCTTAATCTGTTGTATTTTCTAGACCACAGTTTCCTAACCAATGTGCCCATTATTGGTGTGCTAACACATTCATCCCTTTGGCTCTCCATGCTGTACTCCAGGGCCTGTGGTGTTCACCTCTGGCTATAAGCAGCCTCACTGGTGAATACTAGCGTGTATATTAGCATGTTCTAGATGTGCCATACAGTGGAACATGGTGAGACACTTTGCAGCCTACATGCTGGTAAGTGACATTGACCATGGGGAAGACAAGTACAGTAGCATTCTAGACTCTATAGGCTGTGGAATCCAACTCTATGTGGGATCAACTTAAAAAAAGTTATCAATATTAATGTTTTACTTGCTCTAGCTAAAGGTATTATTTCTCTTCCTCTCTTTTTTAACTTGCTTCATTTTCTTCTTATATCACAATTGCAGTATTTTCCAGAGAGCTGAAGAACCCACATGCAGAAGGTGGTGAAGCAGTTCCATATACCTTTTAGCAATGAACAATAGAAACGAAACCCATGCATAGGTAGGCTATCAGAGAAGGTTCTGCAGGTATCTAAGAGTGGCCATGATATGTGTGTAGTTTATCTGGAAGCCCAACCAACAAAGAGCAGCAAATCAGAGGAACAGCTGGAGCAGGGATGAAGGGCAGGAACAGGATCTGTGAACAATGAAAGAGAGGGCTGTTGACAACGAGAAGACCAGAGCAGTTATGGCTGCATTTCTTTCAAACCCCTAATTTTCCATAGGTATTAAAGCAAGTTGGACAAGTTGTATGCCTTGTCTGTTTTCATTCTGGGGGTCATTGGACAAGATGACCTCTGCAGGAATAATATGGGTGAGTGTCAAGGTTAGGAAGTTTATAAATCTACCTTTCTCATTTTTATTCCCATATGTTTTTTTCTAATTTCATTGTCTCACAATTGCATTGTCTCCATCCCCATTTATTCCATTTATCTTCTAGAAGCAGGCTCATTTCATACAACTCTAGTAATAAGCACTCTCTAGCCAGAAGAGGGCAGTGTTTGGATGGGTTGAACACAAATCCTCATGGTGCAGGCAGAGGCGTTAACAGGCAGCTGGAGTTCCTTTTTTCATATGGTTGCAGCAAACTGTAAAATGAGCATGCATTTCTTCTGAAGTCATATCAAAAGGTTCCTTCATCTCCTCACTCCCAACTTTTTAAAGAAATAATCATAAATATTTAACATATAAATACCAAGTTGGCTTAATAACAGGCCACATTTTGGTGCAGTGGCGTGATCTCGGCTCACTGCAACCTTTTGGCTAGTTTCGTGACAAACTTACACAGAATAAAGAATGCAAATATTCACATACTGTGAACAGAAAGTATATGGTGTATTCAGGCAAAACAGATACTTTGCTTCAAGTATGCTTGCTCTTATTAGGCAGTTGGACAAGCAGAATTTGTATTCTATTAAATTTTTTAAAAAATGTACAATACAAGAAAGTATTCACTTTCTCAATACATATTTATGGAGGACCTACAAGGTGCCATGTACTAGCTGGACAATAGAGTGATATCTTAATGACTTCAACACGGAGAGACAGTGGGTCTAGATGGTGGCATGGGTGAAAGAAATGATTTTTGAAGAAGGAAGAAAAAGTTCTGAAAAGGAAAAGCAATGAAGAATAAAGAGGGTATTTACTCCATCCCTGGGCTCTGTGCTGTGGAATATGGGAATCCAAGTGTCCTCATAGGACAGCTGAGTTTTAGTTAGATTAAGCAGAATTCTTTCAAACATTTAGAGAAAAAATTGAGGACACAGAAGATTTGCTAATGATGGGCCATAAGGCAATAAAAAAAGGGTTTGGGAGTAAGAGAGCATGGCTGGCTTTCTCAATGTATAACCTATGTAGTCACGCAGAGCCCTGTGCCCAGAAGGGCCCCATGCTGGTTTTAATGTTTAGTTGATACCATATGAAATTATTAATAATTTTTTAACCAGGAGACCTACATTTTTATTTTGCACTAGGCTCTGCAAATTACATGGCTACAGGTAAGATGAGAGAATTTACAGATCTGTCTGTGGATGTGAGTCTCTGTGATGCTCTGGGAAGCCAGAATTTCTGGTGGCATTTAAATTAAACGGGGATATAATTTCCAATGAAATTAGTATCGGGGGTCTTTTAGGGAATGCTTGCTCGGTTCTAACTAAGGCTTCCTTCTAGGACAAGGTGGAGTGTTGAGAGGAGGGATGCCTGGAGAGAGGCAGTGTTTCAGAGAGTGCTTACTATATTTTGTGGATCAGTAACAGGGAGGCTTAAACTGGGGCATTTTGGGGCCTCACTTAGCTTCAGGGGTACTTGGTGCTTACTCATTTCCTTTCTAGACTGAAGTGGAAAGTGTGGTGCAGGATTAAAGGGAGCTTTGGGAGCCTCCAACCTCACTGTAGGTAATCTTGCATCTGGAAGAGAGGTTGTCTTATCAGAAGTCATACAGTCAATTACACACTTCAGTGTAGTGAAATGTTAGACTTTGGTTTTCCTGATTATAATGTATAGCTTAAAGAGCCTTTTCAAGTTCCCTTCCAAAACTATAGTCTCCTAAGTTTCTTCTAACAATTTTTACTTTTTATATTTAGCTCTTAAATACCTGAATTATTATTATATGGTGCATATTAGGGTTCTTTTTCCCCAATGAAATTTTCTAGTATAATTACTAGTTTATCCTATATGTAAACAGGTTAATTTTTGGATGTTCCATTCTGTTCTTTTGATCAATTTTCCTAAGTCTGCAACATTATCACACTGCTTACATGATTATATCTTTGGAGTATATGTTATATTGGGAAGAAGAGGCCAGTTACTTTTTCAAAATTTTTTTTGGCTCTTCTTATTCATTTCTTCTTCTACATAAATTTTAGAATCATGCTTGTCAAATAACATTAAAAATTCTAGTATATTGATTTGTAATGAATCAAATTGTTATATTCTTTTAGTAATAATCAGCATCTTTTCAATATGGACTCTTCTACTCAGGAACACAGAATGTAATCTATGTTTTAAATAATAAATCTTCAATCTTGAATTCCACTCATCCACTCATGTTAATTTGTTTTACCAATAACTCAATCTTTTTGCACATTTTTGTGGGACCCTTGGCATCTCCCTTTTAAAAGTCATGTGTGTTTTTCAGATAACTCTGAGTGACTGTGAATACATAGAGAATAAAGAATTTGAGAACAGTCAAAACTTTATATTGTGAAATTTCTTTTTCTTTTCTTTTCTTTTCTTTTTTTGAAAGGGAGTCCTGCCCTGTCACCAGGCTGGAGTGCAGCAGCATGACCTCAGCTCACTGCAACCTCTGCCTCCTGGGTTCAAGAGATTCCCCTGCCTCAGCTTCCCAAGTAGCTGGGACTACAGGTGTGCGCCACCATGCCCAGCTAATTTTTGTATTTTTAGTAGAGACGGGGTTTCACCATGTTGGCCAGGATGGTCTCGATCTCTTGACCTCTTAATCCACCCTCCTTGGCCTCCCAAAGTGTTGGGATTATAGGCATGAGCCACTGTGCCCAGCCTATATATTGTGAACTTTTCTAAGTGCTAGGGGCTTCTGTTCATTTCTTAAATCTATGCTGTTAAACTGAATTGTTTATTCTCTTAAGTGCTCTAGAAAAGATTTAAAACATTTTGCCTTAGACCCTGAAGGTATCCATATCAATATCTCCCCTATAATCAAGTGGTTAAAATATAAAGCCATATAAAATTATATGCCAGGCATCATTGCAAATCAATATACAATTGGAAAATCACTCTATATAGCTCACTTTTTAAAGGCAACCAAAACCTTCAGCCATACCCAGCTTGTAAAATAAGGATATTCAGCAAGAAGAAAATAATTTTTGTTCAGCCAGTTTTCTTATTCCACTGTCCAAGGCCAATCAAGGCATACGATTAATAATAGTCTCTTAAAATTGCATCCTGAGAAGTGTTTTCACTTAAGTTTAATAAAAAACACTTGGAAGCAACTGAGTGCTGTGGAGAAGTGGCTATTATCCTTGTTTATGAATTAGCATAAGTTTAAAGAGTAGTTGATGCTGAAAGCTAAAATGTTAATTTATTTTTCATAAACATTTTTCCATCCAAACTGAAACCAGAAGATTGACACGTGTCGGAGGGCAGTTAGCCTGCAAAAGAAGCTGGAGGTCAGTGATTTGAAACCAGAGATGGTGGACCGGATAGGCTGCTAAAAACATGGAGCCCAGTAGGTGGCAATAGAGGCTCTTCTCGTCCCTCTTTGTCCCGGCATTTTAAATAATCTCCTTTCTTAACTCATCATTAAGGCAAACCTAATTTCAATTATCTATGGTCCCCTTGTTCTCATGGAAATAAGGATGGGAGGATTCAGGGTGGAGTAGGAGGAATGACAGCTTATACCGAAAATCTGAGCCCTTAAGAAGATGCTTTCCCACATCACTGAAGATGCCTATTCATAAAGAACATGTATGTTTTAGTATGCTCTGAACATGCTAATTGTAAGGGTCTTTTTTTAGGTGGGGAGCGACAATACAATTTTAATTATCAATAGCTTTCAGCTTAATAGTAAGGGTCTTGGCCGACTTTCATCCGGCTTATTAGTTCAAAGGGAGCTCACGGAAATCCTTGAACTATTAATCTGTTATAAAGAGTGAAAAATTTTAAATATCAAATGTTTTCATGCAGAGCAGGGAGAAAACTGAGATGTTACTCTTAAGAAGAATTTCTCCTTTATCAACTTAGAAGAATTTGGAAGAGGAAATCTTCTATAATAGGTTGGATTCGTATTTCCAGATCATACCAACTGAAAGAAGAGATTATTCTATACAATGTTTTTCAAAGGTCTGTCCAGAAAGGAGACAGGAATTTCTATTAGGGGTTTTATTTTATTTTTAAATTATAGTTAATGGAAACAATAGTCTTTAGAGCTTAGAACTTGAGTTTAAAATTCCACTTCCACCTGTGAGATCTTGAGTAATGACTTTTGTCCCTCAGTTTTTTTTTTAATCTATAAAATGGAATTGATATATTTACCTCATAGTTTTGTGAATAATATAGATGTAAAACACTTAGAACAGTATTGTCATATAGAAATACTCAACAAATATTGGCTATTATGGCACAGAAAATTAGTGCTCACTGCTTATTAGTTCTTTCACATTTCCCAGCCTCCTTTAAAGTTAGTTTCAGGCCATGTGCCTAACTATAGCCAATGAACTGGAGCAGAGGGATGGAGGCAGTTAAAAGCCAGTGTGCCTTTGAGCTCTCTCTTTCCCTGAGGAGGAAAACTTGGGGACCACATGTTTGAAATGGCATAGCTCCAAGATGGAGAAAAGCCACCCAGCTCACATCAGGGCATGATGCAGGTGACAAACATACGTTATGTTCAGTCACTGAGATTTCAGAGCCAATGTATTGCCAAAGCATTGCTTCATTATGCAAGGAAGATGTAACGATCGACTAGTAGAGTTTCTTTGTGAATATGGTATTGCTATTTCTAGACAATGACTAATCAAATGTCAAGATAATATGGGTAGCAGACTGACTTCTAGTTCTTAATAACTCAGTTGTAATCTCCTTTGAGAGTAGAGTCTTCATCTATCTTATTTACCATTGCAATGTCAGTATCTAGAATACTACGTGGCACAAAGTAAGTGTTTAATGCTTTTGTAAATATACTGCACATTTTCAAGATGCATAGCACTCTGCATGCATTGTGGAGAATATAAGACAAAAAAACCATAGTCTTCACTCACAAGGAGAATATAAACCAAAATGAAGAAATAAATACACCTGTCTCTTCTCTCACCCACTCCTATCCCCAGGTACACAAACCAGTGGCATTGCTGCTTCAGCTAAGAAATATTATATTTAAATTCGAATGTATGCAACATACTGAAGGCATTCAGATAACAGAGTGCTCAGAGGGCTGCAAACTACTGGGACAGGAAGAAGAGATAATATCTCATAGGTTGGAGAAAGAGACCCAGGTTAGCGGGTTAGAGAGAGAGATTAGTGAAACAGCTGTAGTAAAGACTCAGGGTCCTGAGTTCTGGATGTAAGACTATAAATGTTAGTGAGATAGCTCAGACTGGAAGAAAAACATATGTTGGAGAAGAGAAACACAAATAATTGGATAGTAGATGTCATAGTATCCACCCTTTGAGACTAAAGTTCTCATTCTCCCAACTGCTGGGACTTGTGACTGCTGAAATCTCTCAGCTGTGACGGCTCCAGAAGTTGCCCACAGCTGAAGAAAGCCACCTGGGCCAAGGTCTCATCCCCTTTCCAGAGACAGCCAGATCCAATGACTGATTGATGCTAAGTTATAAAATCTGGGCCCTCTTCCTTAATAGAGGGATAATTCTGCAAGACCATGGCAGCTTCAAGGTGCTCCACAGAAGAATCAGAGATTTCTGTTGTGATGGCATCACAACTTAACATATCTCTCTGCCCAATCTGCTTCTGTCACTTTTCCATAGGTATGGATTTCAAAAGTAGGCTAGACACTTCCTGCATGCAAATTTCCACCTCAAAATCTGCTCTGCAACGGATAGAAAGGGAGAGACAAATTAATGGAGGGTCACAAAGGCTGGAAAGATCTTTGACTTGTTGGGGCAGGAGTAAAAGAGAGTCATTAATGACTTCTGAAGAGGGAATGGGAGTCTGGGAAGGACTGGACCTGGTAATGGAATCGAGGCTAGGTACATTTGGAAAGGCAGACATTGCTCTGAAGAATTCTGCCAGTGCTGCTGGTCTATGTAGCACTTCAGTGCAATTCCACTGTCTAGACCCCATAATGTTTGCCTGGAATGTATCTACTATTTTGAAGTCCACTTAGGATGCTAAGCTACAAGTCTGAGGAATAAAAGAGAGTGAAATTCCTTTTTTGGCTCAACTTAAAGTAGAAATATTTGACTAGAGAGGAGTTCAGGAGTAGCCAGAATTAAGGGTGAATTCTAGGTTTCTGGAGGAAAATCTCAGCATTTCATAATATTTTACAACATGCAGTTGGGATTGTGAAGGAATGGGCAACTGAAAGGAAGACTTCATCCTTATTTGAAGAGATGACCACAGTTGCCACATTCTTACCACTGAAGTCTTAGTATTCAGTGGTGGGATTGGCCACAGAATTAAAAATCAGTTGGCAGGAGTGTTCATTCTAAACAGAAGCCAGGAAAGATAGCCAAAACTAGCTAAGTAGACAGGACAAACCATAGAAAATATTGATCAGTGAAAATTGTTGACTGCTGACATAACTTTTCTAGGCAGAACTTATGTAACATTTAAGATCTTTTCTCTAGAACGTTAAGAAGACATTTTATTTCTTCTCAACTTTCTTTTGATTTCTTAACTATTGTCTTAAAAATGGTTCTCATGACACTAGAAGTACCAGGATATAATGTTTTACATGCTGGTTACTATTATGATAATTTTCATTTGACAAAAACTGCAGGCACATCTAATAATATTGTCAATAGAGTCTTAGGGAATGATTGTTTGGGATGGAGCTGTTCTGGAAGTGTTGATTGAACACTTAAATAAAAACTTTGGAAAAAAACATGAGTCTTCCAACATGTTTGTGTAGTAGGGCCTCTAGTTCAAGTGAGCTTGGCATGCTATATTGATGCTCCCAGACTGATGGAGCAGATGCTGTAAAATGTAAACGTGGGAATTTGTTCAAAGGAAAGAACAAAGGTGGGACATCCTAAGGCAGGATGTGTGTACAATGAATGGTTTTGGTGCTAATGAATCCAGTATGATTGGAATGATCTGCCTTCTAAGCTCAGTTCAAAAACATTTCTTAAGCCTTTACCCTGTGCCAAACACTGCAAGGGGGTGTATTTGGCACATTTATGAAGAATTAGAAATGATAAGGCTTTGCGAATTCACATATATGAGGAAAAAAGTAAAAGAGAAAATGGGAAAAAATATTAAAATTCATAATTGGGAAAATTAGGAGAACTGAGTGGCCATTATGAGAAAAGCCTGCTCATTAAAAGTCTCTTGTAACTCTAATTAAGATGATCCTGTGACTTCTGAGAGCAGAGCTACATTGTGGCACGATGGAGGGGTTAGAAGAATCTGTTCTAGAGTCAGGCTTCCTGAGTTTACATCCCAAATCTATCACTACAACTTTGGCTAGTTTCCTTAATTTCTCTGCCCCTTAGTTTCCACATATGTACAACCAGGTTAATACATTACCTCATGAAACTGTTACTACAGATTCATAAAATGATTCATGTAGACTGCTCCACATAATGCCTGGCACTCTGTAAAAGTCCTTGAATATACTTGCATGTGATATAGGATGGTGAAAATGGTGATGGGAAGGGTATCACTGGATAAATGAAAACGGGAACCTCTTCTTGGGATGTAACCCTCGCAAAAGCGCTCCTTAAGTTCTGTAGAGGATAAGAACGGAAAAAAATCACCCCGCACATGAAGACAGAGGAGCAAATCTGGGATACATTCTCTTTGGAGTCATTCATCTTGCTGCAGACAGACACACGGACATGCAATTTCTTTTCTCTTAAGTTTATAGCTTATAGAGTGTCTTAGTGTCTGATAGACTGCAGGTACCTCCTGGTAAGGCTTAAGCAATTTTCTCAATTTTTGTTTAATAAGAATAATTCCTTCTAAATGCCAGGTCTACGTAGTTTCTGATGGATGGAACAGTTTATAAAGCCTCAAGATCTTTTTATTATTCCCTGAAAAACAAACCTTTACACTTATTACCTGTGTGTTCTGAGGGCCTGTTGTATGGGAAGGGTCTTCACTCTAAAGAACAAAAGCAGGCAATGCTTAAAAAATAAAATAAAATAACAAGCATAATTGTCCTGAACAACTGAGGCTCTCTTCTACTCCAAACCTTGAAACTGTTGTTTATTTGAGCAAAGAACAGGAGTAAGCCAGATTCACAGGACTTCTGTGTCAGCACTGCTAGGTCCTTACATGACAGGTGACAAATGGCTTTTCTTTGCTTTCCTTCACCCCTGCAACCCCTGACATATATGAACTCTTGCTCTTGCATTTCCTTGGCTTTTGAGGATAACAAAGAAGCTGCATATTAAGCAGAGATTAAGTAGCCTTTGAAAGGGTTATTTTGGCTTTCATAAGCTTCAGATAAGAAGAAATGAAAGAGAAGTGATTTAGCTTGCCCCAAATGATAATATATTGTGACAAGAGAGAGGAATAACATATTTGGGGTCTTTCTCATCCCTGTTTTCTGCATCAATCTTTAACTCCTATCAAATGCATTAGAATCAGGTGATAGAAGGGATATTCACCAGCTGCCTTCCTTTCTTAGCTGGACATCTGGCTTTCTAGCTCTCTGCTCACCTTATTCCACCCTCCTGACTCAGCATGTATGGGAGCCATGTCAGTAGTAGAGGATATCTTTGTGTGTATCTTTGGTATCAGTTAACTTAATAAAGGCCCTTGTAGGAGGAAACACTTTCTAGAGATAGGATACTGGAGGACAATTTTCCATGTGTCTCTTGTCTGAACATCATGCAAAAGATGTACTGATTGTCTTTTTTTCTGGGCCATAGTTTTTAAACATGTTTATGTAATGTTTCCCTCTAAAGCAAAGGGCAGGCATGCCTACTACCATTACAGAAGATTCAGGTTCCCTGAGCTCAGGATTCCCTTCCTGTAATATAATCCACGGTGAGTGCGGTGTATTATGGCTCTTCTCACATCGGCCTGGAGGACCTGGGGCTCAGAGACCAGCATAGAAATGTTGTTACTACTCATGTTATGTGTAATAAACTATTCTTCACCTCTGTGCAGGAGTCTTGTGTCTTCTGCCAGCATTCTGAATGTCTTGACCACTGCAATGCTGTACGTGCTCAGCCTGTCCCACGGCTTTCTCAGATTCTCAGAAACTCATTCTGTCATGTGTGTATAAAAACAGCAGTACTCCATCAGCATTCTCTTTGAATCCTTATTTCTGGAGCTTTCTTAAAAGTTGTCAAAAAAAACCAACCCTCAGACAGCTTTCTAAATGTTATCCCATCTTTGATCCATAGACTAAGGATTAAGGCCCTGTAAATGGCCAGGACCATTTTTGTTTAGCAGTAACATAAAAGGAGTCTCTCCTCCCATTGCACAGATTAGTCCCCAGTCATTTTGACACATTCATTTATTCAAATCAATTTATGCATTAACCGTAAAAACATTTTTCACAGAGGTGAATAAGATAAACGTAGCTTCTGCCTTTATGGAAATTATAGACTACTGGGACAGAAAAATTAGAAATAATTATATAAAATTACTTAATAAGTTACAAAGCCTATGAAGGAAACAAATACTATGAAATATACGAAGCATGGTATAAAACGATGTAATAGGAGATTTTTTATTATCAAATATCAACAGTAGCACAGGTTAGCAAATAGCACTACAACATTTTTGAACAATTGAGAAACTGAGATCTTTCTTTTCTTCTTTTTTTTCCTTTTTTTATTTTTAGCTTGGATCAAGCAGATAAACAAGACATAATAACTAAAATATATGTTCTTCATAATTTTGCCCAAATGAAAGAACATTTCCCTTGGGTAAATTGGATTTTTGAAAGATTTTATGAAGATCTCTAGAGAAAGAAAAACTTGCTCCAGTGACAATCTTAGAGAAGTTTGTTGGCTGTTATGCAGGAATTAGAAACTGGAGGAAATCTGAGAGAAAAAAAAAAAAAAAAAAAAAAAAACAGAGGCAGGCTTTACTTCTTATAACGGTAAGGAAGACTTAGCACCTGAAATAATGTAATCACTTTTCCAAGCAGTGTTTTAGACTACATTTAGGTGACTACAACCTGCAATGATAAATGTCTAATCTGTTAATTAATAAAATAAGCAAGTTGAAATAGGAAGTGTGAGGAAAAAGCATATAAAGCAATGGTTGGTTACATTCTAAGTAACCAACTTTTAACAGGGAACTCTCACTTCATTTAATTCATAGGTTTGATTTGAGCAAAAAAGTTACAAAACAGGATCAACTGGTATTCTAGAGCTTTAGGGAATAGTGTGTTTATCCTGTCTGTCTGTTTCTACCTTTTTCTCCTTGTATGCATGTAAAGTGATTTCTATTTATTCCCTCAGTTTTCTAAATAATTCAAACATTAGTGTTTGAGTCACAAAGGCTATTTTTAAGTGAGAATGAAGAAAGGATGGTAGAGGAATGAATTCGACGAAAGGATGGTTAAAAAAAAAAAAAAGAAGGTATTATTATGTTCATCTAGATTAAAGGAAGTTAATCCAATTGAAATTCTTCTTTTGAGGTGGTGCCAGAAAGGAATTTGTTTTTCTTTGTAGTAATGCAAGGACTTGAAATAACTTACCTAGTAATTAGTTACTTCATGGGAAAGAAAATTCTCATTTGTGTTTGCATTACTAAAAATGAAGGTAAAGAAGCCAAGATGTGGTAGACCAGTTCTCTTCATCTGTCAGCAATGGTAGATGTTTATCTGTTTCCTTCTGAATGCTGCATGTATATCTGGTTGAGGTTGAGGCTTGCTGCCAAGGCATACAGAACTGATCCTTGCAATCTAGCAAACCACATTGCTTTCAGCTATTGCTTCTGGCTTGATGACCCCTACTACACAGCTCACTTTGGAGAGGGATTGTTCAATCTGATTGTCTCTTGTTCCTAAAGGCAAATACATTAAAAATTAGTATAAGATTTCTGATTTTCTTTTACAGCATTGTTAGAGAAGTATGTTTTCTCTATCTCTCTAACCGTCCTTTCCTTCAACATGTTGACTTTATGAGACTTTCCCTCCTGCCATCAAGATCAAATAAACAGTTCAAAAGGCTGTAGCCCTTTTGTTTCACTTTTCTGTCCTATTAGGGAGAGAACTGTGGGCATGGTATAGATTGGGTAAAGAGGTCATTTTGTATAAGAAGCAAGACTTTATTAAGTATATTGCCTACATTTAGAAATATCCACATGGTATTTAATTTCTTTCTTCATATCCAACACTGGCTGTTTCTGACACCTAGCAATAAAATCCTGGTGTTTCCTTTAGGAGTCTTGATGATTGCTACCACTTTACCTGAATTACCTTTTATAAAATAATGTAAGCAATTGCCTCTCTTGTATTAATGAAGGAAGTTATCCTTTTGGGTCCATGTCAGTCTCACATTGCCTAAACAGAGAACGGTTGTACCATATTGTGATAGTATTCTTAGTCCTATTTCTACAAAGGTGGACCTAAGTGAAACTGCCTTAAGAATTTTGTATAGAGTCAACTATTTCCATTTAATGACAACTGAAACTAAAACAAATATATCTTCTATAGAAAGTTATCCTATGTATGCAAAAATTTCCATTGGCAATTTGAAGTGTTTCGATCCAGTGAGAGGTTATAAAAGAATATCTTTAAATTGGTTTGTCAGTAGGGTAGACTAGGGGCTCTTGTTGGTCTGTATGTCGCTCTGTGCGTCCTAGGGTCTTAAGCAGAGAGATGTTTACCTTGACCACTGATATTTGACCAGACTTCATCAGAGTCAGCTGGGAAACTTTAAAAGTAATACAGATTTGAAGACACCAGTTTCAGGGATTAAGGTTCCATTAGGCTGAGACACAACTTTGGAATCAGTGTTGTTTATAACTGATACATTTAGTTTACATTTAACTGTAAGATATCTCATGTTTGATAACTATGTTCGTTGTTGTTGTTGTTTTGAGACAGTCTCGCTCTGTCATCAGGCTGGAGTGCAGTGGTACCATCTCGGCTCACTGCAACCTCTGACTCCCGGGTTCAATCAATTCTCCTACCTCAGACCCCCAAGTAGCTGAAATTACAGGGGCGTGCCACCACACCCAGCTAATTTTTTGTATTTTTAGTAGAGGTTTCACCATGTTGGCCAGGATGGTCTCGATCTCCTGACCTTGTGATCCCCCCACCTTGGCCTCCCAAAGTGCTGGGATTACAGGTATGAGCCACTGTGCCCAGGAATAGTTTTTAAATCCTTAAGATCCTTTAGTTATTTTCTTCCTATATTGCTTTTTCATGAAAGCATGAGGAAATAAAATATTGACCTCTAATCATGCCCAAATAAATATCCTAGTGCTTTTTATAATTTTTATTTTTCAAAAAAAAAAAAAATGTGGTGGCAAAGCACTAGACTGTTAGGGGAGAGCCAGCTCAGGCAAACATGTAGTATGTCAAATATGACTAAGTACTCTTAGACCCTCCCTTTGTCCATAGTTGTCTGGGTGGGTGTCTGGACTACTAAAGATAGATTATACTGTGAAAAATGAACAGTCCCAAAATCTCAATGGCTTAATACAGCAAAGTGTATTTACTATACATGCTATGATGGACTGTGGCTTTGATCCACAGCATTTTCTCTGGGGTTCCGGCTGCCAGAAGCCTCTTTTTAGAACATTGTTGGTTGCTGTGGCAGAGGGGCAAAGAGACATGGTGAACCGGGCTTAGGCTCTTAAAGCTTCTGCCTAGAGAAGATGGCAATAGCCGTGCCTGAATTCCATGGACAGCATGTATACTCCCCCTACCCCAACAGGGAGAGATATTACGTATTTGAGAGTAAAAGTACACCACATAATACTTTTTAGAAAATAATAATGCTTTTTTTTTTTTTTTTTTTTTGAAACAGAGTCTTACTCTGTAGCCCAGGCTGGAATGCAGAGGTACAATCTTGGCTCACTGCAACCTCCACCTCCTAAGCTCAAGCAATTCTCGTGGCTCAGCCTGCCACCACACTTGGCTAATTTTTGTGTTTTTAATAGAGCCAGAGTTTCTCCATATTGGGCAAGCTAGTTGTGAACTCCACCTCGGCCTCCCAAGGTATTGGGATTACAGGTGTGAGCCACTGCATCCAGCATAATAGTGCTGTTCTTAAAACAACAGAATCCAAGTATTTCTTGAATTCTACCATGTTCCAGATACTGTCTAGATATTGAGAACATAGCAGTAAGTAAAACACATAAAATCCTAGAACTGTTGGGACTTTCTTTGAAGGGATGGAAGGGGGACATAAAAATAAATTCTCTTTGAAGAAAAACAAAATAGGAAAAGGGAATATGAGTGATGGGATGTTGAGAGTTCGATTCAGACAGGGTCATTAGAAACGTGTCTTGAGAAGAGATATTTGGGCATAGTATATAAAGACAAGAATGAAGGCTACAAGACTGGGAGGGGAAAACTTTGAGATAAAGCAGCAATTGCAAAAGTTCTAAGACAGGAACACATGTGGCCTGACTGTGGAACTACAAGGCCAGAGTGTCTGGAAAAGAGTGAGCCTATGGAAGAAAGAAATACAGTAGAGGAACCAGGAACCTGATTAGATAGAACCCTGAAGACCATGGTAAAGTCTTGGAATTCTTTTGCAATGAGATGGCAAGAAATTGGAGTATTTTCAGCAAGGGAGGAACATGATTATATTTTCATTTTACAGGAATCTTTCTACCTCCTGTTTGAATATAAACTATAAAGAAACAAGAATGGTAGGCCAGGTGCAGTGGCTCACACCTATAATCCCAGCAGTTTGGGAGGCCAAGGCAGGCAGATTGCTTGAGCTCAAAAGTTTGAGCCCAGCCTGGGAAACAAAGTGAAACCCCATCTCTACAAAAATACAAAAATTAACTGGGCACAGAGGCATGTGCTTGTAGTCCCAGCTACTCAGGAGGCTGAGGTGGGAGGATTGCTTGAGCCTGGGAGGCACAGGTTGCAGTGACTGAGCTGGGATTGCACCACTGTACTCCAGCCTGGGTGACAGAGTGAGACCCTGTCTCAGGGAAAAAAAAAAGAGTGGAAGAGAGTGACCTGATCAGCCAGGAGGCCATTGCAGGTAGTTAAAGAGAGAAATGTGGGTTGGTTGGGCCAAGCTGATGGTAGTGAAAGTGGCAAGCAGTAGTCATTTTGAGAACATATTGTAGGAATAGAGCTGACTGGATTTCCTGATGGGTTGGATGTGAGTTCTGAAGGAAGAGAAGAGTCAAGGAAAACTAGGATGCTGGCCTGAGCAACTGGGTGAATGGAAGTCTACTGATTGAGCTGAGAGCCTGGAGGAGAGCTAGAGGAAGATAAAAAGTTAGTTTTTGAAAAAATTAAATGTGTGATCCCCATTATACTTTCATATTTGGATATATGAACTGAAATACAGAGGAGAGTCTGGGGTAATTTTTAAATTAGGAAGCCAAGATATGGATAAGATCACTTATGAAATAATTAGTGATAGAAACAAGAGGTCCAGGGTTGAGGCCTGGCGTCCTACAGTGTTTTGGAGCTTGGGATGGGAGAATATCCTGCAAGGACACTGAGTAGGAGAAGACAGTTGATATGGTTTAGCTGTGTCCCCTCCCACATCTCACCTTGAATTGTAATAATCTGCACGTGTCAAGGGGAAGGCCAAGTGGAAATAATTGAATCATGTTCTCGTGGTAGTGAATAAGTCTGATGAGGTCTGATGGCTTTATAAATGGGAGTTCCCCTGCACAAGCTGTCTCTTGCCTGCCACCAGGTGAGACGTGACTTTACTCCTCCTTGCCTTCTGCCATGATTGTGAGGCCTCCCCAGCTATGTGGAACTATGAGTCCATTTAATCTCTTTTTCTTTATAAATTACTCAGTCTTGAATATCTTTATCAGCAGTGTGAGAACAGACTAATACAACAGTACAGTAGAAGGAACACTGTGAGAGTGTGGTATTCCAAAACCTTGTAAAGAAAATATTTTAAGAAGTGTTCATGTATGTCATGAGCACTTAGACAACGACCTTGTAAGGGAGATATCATCAGTGCCATTTGAGTGAATGAAATACTGAGGCTCAGAGAGATTCAATGGCTTATCCAAAGCCCTTCAGACAATAAGTGCAAAAACAAGAATTTGAATTCATGCCTGTTTGATTCCAAATGAGATGTTGATGGAATTGAGGACTGAAAATTGCTTATTTTGCCATTGCGAAGGTCATTATCATTTTGGCAAGAAAGGTTTAGGTGAAAATATAAAGATGAAAGAAACTTGAGTGGGAATGGAAACTGAGAATTTGGAGAGCTAACACAGGCTCTTTAAAAACTTTTACTATAAATGGCAACAGATAAGATTCATTACTCAGTAGTTATCTTTTCAACAGTAATTATACCATTTTATGTACTTGCCAGTAGTCGTCTAAGAGTCTCAGTTGTTCTACATCTCTGCCAACAATTGTATGGTCAGTTTTAGTTAGTTTTAGCCATTCTAGTGAGTACATAGTTATATCACATTGTGAATTTAATCTGCATTTCTCTGATGACCATTGATATTGAGCATACTTTCACGTGTTTTTGGGCCATTTTTTTGTGTAGCTTCTTTTGCTAAGTAACTTTACAAATTGCCCATTTTCTTATTGGGTCTTCAGTCTTTATCATTGAGATGTATGAGTGATTTCAGTACACTAGATACAAGTTTTTTGTCTGATACATGTTTTGCCAATATTTTCTTATCATCCATGGCTTGCTTGCCATTTTGCTTCTCTCCAACTTTCCATTCTGAAATTCTCTTTTCACTTCCCAGCTTCTAGAGCCCCATTTTTCTCCTTCCTCTGGCCAGAAATATGGGATATTTCTTGATGTTTTACTGCTTCTACTGCAGCAGATCAAGACCAGAGCCTACCAACAGGGCAGAGCCCCAAGAGGAAAGAGAAAAAAAATGAGAACCATCTCTGTGTAGTCACTTCTCCAAGTTTTGAGACCATTCCAAATATGGCTATGGGTAGGTTTTTTTTGTTTGTTTTTCTTTTGTATTTTCTACAGAGTTTTTTAAGCTGTAATGAGTGAGAGGAATGGGATATAATGAATTTATGTGTCATACCATTACCAAAACACCCCCAAGAAGTTTTTAATTTTTATATAGAAAAGAGCTTTAGTCTTTTCACCAGGATACATTTTGTGTTTTGTTCAATAAGGTCTTTTTCACCACAAGTTAGGAGAAATACACACTACATACACATACACACACACACATACACACGCACACACATTTATTTACTATATATAGTCTATTTTGTTTCTTTTAGTACTTTCAAAGTTCTTTGGTTTTGTTTGTTTATTTTATCTTAAGTTTACTTAGTTGTCCAAATATAAGATATTTGTAACCACTTATATAAGATATAAGTAACCACTCTCCAGAACATTTTTATCTTGCAAAACTGAAACTCTATACCCATTAAACCACAACTACCTATTTCCTCCTCTCAAATTTCTTTATTGCTTTTTTATTTTGTCATGGAGTGACTTTAATTTTCTTTAATAGATGATGAATGGTCCAAGGACCACTTATTGTATGGTACATAACTTTTCCACTCATTTGAAGTGGAGCTGTTAAATATAAACCAAATATATATACATATATATGTGTGTGTGTGTGTGTGTGTGTGTGTGTGTGTGTGTGTATTTTTTAAAATATTTACACATACATGAATTTGTTTCTGGGTTGCATTTCATTCTATTTATTAATTTGATGTATTGATCAACTTTGTATGTGATTTTATTTAAGTATATCAGCTTAAAATAGACTGTTATAAGATATTTTAAGTAAACCCCAAGGTAATGACAAAACAAAGAGAATTTACACAACTATGTATCCATAAAAATAAAATACAAATATATATAAATAAAAATTACACAAAGGAAAAGAGAAAAAAGTCAAGGTATTTCCACACAAAAAATCAATAAAACACAAAGGAAGACAACAAGAGATGAAAAGACAGACAAAAGAACTGTAAGGCAAACATAAAGCAATTAACAAAATGGCTATAGTAAATCCTTCCATATCAATAATTACTTTAAATGCAAATGAAATAAACACCCCAGTTAAAATACATAGCATAGCTGAATGGATTTAAAAAAGAAAACAAAAACAGACACAGCTATGTGCTGTCTATAAAAAATCCACTTTAAATTTAAGGACAATATAGGCTGGAAGTAAAGGAATGAAAAAAGGTATTCTATGCAAATAGTTACCAAAAGAGACTAGAGGTGGCTATACTTAGATTATCCAAACTAGACTTTAAAGAAAAAATTGTCACAAGAGGCAAAGAAAGACATTATATAATGATAAAAGGATCAAACCACCAGTAAGTTATAACAATATAAATACATATGCATTTAACATTAGAGCACCTAAATATATAAAACAGGTATTGAAAGACTGAAAAAGAAATAAATAGTAATACAATAATAGTAGGAGATTTCAATCTCCCACTTTCAATAATGGATAGATCATCCAAACAGAAGATTAATAAACAGATAAATTGAACAACACTATAGACCAAATGGACCTACCAGACATGTAGAGAACATTCCACCTAACATCACCAGAACACACATTTTTCTCAATTAGGCACAGAACTTGATTCAGCATAAAGCACATTTAGGTCACAAAACAACTCTTAACAACTTTAATAAGATTAAAATAATACCAACTATGTTTCTAACTGAAAATAGAAATCAATAGCAGAAAGAAAATTGGGAAATTCACAAATATGTAGAAATTAAACAATATACTCTTGAACAACCATTGAGTCTGAGAAGTAATCAGAAAGAAAATAAATAAATACCTTAAAACAAACAAAAATGAAAACACGACACACTAAAACATGAGATTCAGCAAAAGTAATACTATGAAGGAAGTTTATTGTAATTAACACCTACATTAGAAACAAGATACATTGAAAATAAGCAGCTAACTTTATAAGGAACAAGAAATAAAAGAATAAACTAAGCCTAAAATTAGCAGATGGAAGAAAATAACAAAAATTAGAGCATAGATAAATGACATAGAGGAACAATAGAAAAGATTAACAAAACAAAGAGTTGGTTTTTGAAAAGATAAAATAAAATTTTAAGTACCTAACCAAACTAAGAAGAGAGAAGTTTCAATTACATAAAATCAGAAATGAAGGAAGAGACAATACAATTGATGCCTCAGAAATAAAAAGGATCATAAGAGACTACTATGAACAAATATATCTATCAAACTGGTTAACCTAGAAGATATGGATTAATTCCTGGAAACATGCAACCTACCAAGACTAATTTATGAAGAAATAGAAAATCTGATATAAAATCAGTATGAAGATTCAATTGATAATCAAAAACTTTCTAACAAAGAAAAATCCATGGCCAGATAGATTTACTGGTGAATTCTTCCAAAATATTTAAAGGAGAATTAATGCCAATTCTTTGTAAAGTCTTCCAAAACAGAAGAGAAGGAAATACTTTCAAGTTCACTTTATGAGGCCAGCAGTACCCTGATACCAAAGCCAGACAAAGATACCACAAGAAAATAAAATTTTAGACCCATATGCTTGGTAAATATAGAAGCAAACTCCTAAACAAAATACTGCTAAACCTAAGCCAACAGTGCATTAAAAGGATCAGACACCATGAATAAATGTGATTTCTCCCTAGGATGCAAGAATGGTTTAACATATAAAAATCAATTAATGTGATACATCACATTAACAGAAACAATGATTAAAATCCTATGATCATCTCAAAAAATACAGAAAAAGTTCTTCAAAAATTTAACACTCTTTGATAATAAATACTTTCAACCACAAATAGAAGGAAAGTAACTCAACAAGACATAAGCCACATAAGATAAGCCTTACACTAACATCATATTCAGCAGCAAAAACCTAAAAGCTTTTTCTCTAAGATCAAGAACAAGGGAAGAATGCCCACTCTACCCACTTTTCTTCAATGTAGTGCTAGAAGTTCTAGCCAGAGAAATTAGGCAGGAAAAAATAAGTAAAAGACATGCAAATTGCAAATAATGAAGTAACATTGTTCCTGTTTGTACATAATCTTATATATAAATAATCTTTACTCATTTAAAAAGCCTGTTAGAATAAACAAATTCAGTAAAGTTACAGGATACAAAGTCAACATTCAAAAATCAATTGTGTTTCTATACACTAACAAACTATCTGAAAAGGATATTAAGAATACAATACCATTTACATTAACATAAAAACAAAATACTTAGAAATGAATGTAACTGAGAAGGTTAAAGACTTGCATTCTGAAAACTACAAAACATTGATGAAAGGAAGAAGACACAAACAAATGGAAAGACATCCCATATTCATGAACTGGAAGACTTAATATTGTTAAAATGTCAATACCACGCAAATGATATACAAATTCAATGCTATCCTCATCAAAATCTTGAAGGCATATTTTACAGAAAAACACAATTCTATAATTCATATAAAACCGCCTAAGACTAAAATAAACCAATCAATATTGAGAAAGAAGAACAAAACTGGAGGCATAACACCTTATTTTAAAATATACTGCAAAACTATAGTAATCAAAACAGTATGGTACTTGCCTAAAAACAGACACATAAACCAAAAGATCTAAATAGACATTTCCCCAAAGAAGACAATGGCCAAAAAATATATAAAAATTCTCAACATCACTAATCATCAGAGAAATGTAAATTAAAAACACAAGGTCACCTCTAACCTGTCAGGGTGACTATTGACAAAAAAAAAAAAATACAACAAGCGTTGGCAAGGATTTGGAGAAATTGGAATCCTTGTACACTATTGGTGGGAATGCCCAATGGTGCAGCTGCCATGGAAAACAGTATGGAGGCTTCTCAAAAAATTAATAATAAAACCACCATATGATTCTGCAATCCAATTTCTGAGCATTTATCCAAAAGATTAAAATGAGGATCTCCAAGAGATAATCACACTCCCACGTTCACTGTAGCATTATTCACAATATCCAAGTCAGAAACCATCTAAATGTCCTTGAGGAGATTAATGGATTAAAACATGGTCTATAACATACAATAGAATATTATGCAGCCTTTAAAAAGAAAGAAATTCTGCAATCCACAATAACATGAATGAACCTTGAAGACATTATGCCAGTTGAAATATGTCAGTCACAGAAAGGCAAATGCAATGAGCTCTCAACATTACTGATAGGTTCTTGGAAACTGCAGCTTTAAATGAAACAATGTATATAACAAAACTAATTTTACCATAATTGACATAAACAAGAGGCTATTTGACATAAACAAGAGTTAAGTTTCTGCATATTTCTGGTCACAAAAATATCACCAAACTTCTAAATAAAAACTTGAAACACTTCTAATATTAAGCATTGAAATAAATGTGAGTTATACATATACTTAAGAAAGATTAATAAAAAGAGTAAGATAATTATTTAACCAATTTTTTGTGAACCAGTGGGTGACAGAAGTCATAGTGATGGTGGGTTAAATTGAAGAATAAATGTTTACAAATTGAAAATCGTAAGCAGCACCTCCTACAACAATGCAATTCAAAAACAAATAATACCAAACGTGGTGAAATCACTGAGTGCATTTGTACTGCATTATTGTATTGCATTTGTATAATTATCATAGACTTAATGAATTTTTTATCTTACTATAATTTATATTAACCAATTCATTCACTCATTTTTCAACCTCCTTATTCCAGTTCAATGTCTCCAGTGGTCAGAGCCCATCCTGGCAGCTCAGGGCTCAAGGCAGGAACCAACCCTATCCCAGATACCAACCCATTACAGGTTGCACTCACACACACCCACACTCACACTAGGAACATGTAGGCATGCCAATTAATTTAATGTGCACATCTTTAGGATATGGGAGGAAACTGGAGTACCTAGGGAAAGCCCACACAAACAAGGAAAGAACATGTAAACTCCACACAGAGATTTTTTTTCCTCATCAATGTTGTTGTAACAAAATAACATTAAACAAAACAACATTATTCAAGGACCTGCCATACTGCATAATTTCACTCACATGAGGTATTTAAAACAGTCAAATTTTTAGAATCAAAGAGTGGAATGTTGGTTGCCAGGGGCTCCGTTTGGGGGAGGGAGAAATAAGGAATAACTAATCAGTGGGCATAAAGTTTCAATTAAGTTAAGCAAGACAACAAGTTCTAGAGATCTGTTCTATAACCCTTTACCTATAGCCAACAATACTGCATTGTGCACTTAAAAATCTGGGAAGGTAGATCTCATCTTGACTGTTCTTACCACAATAAAATAAAATTTGAAAACATAAGCATTATATGAAGTAAGAATCTAACTTTTTAAAATGGTTGGTTGATTGTTGAGATACCACTTTTTGGTTTGTCCATCATTTTCTCACTGATTTGAAATGGCTTCTTTTATTATAAACTATATTTATACCCACACACACTTTTCTGGATGCTCTATACTGTTCTATTGATCTATTTGTTTATTAATTTTTCAATATTTTGCAGTACTATTTTAAACCCTTTTTGATCATGATATATGTTATTTTTTAGTGAAGTTCTTCATTAAAAGTGTTAATATTTTATTTAATATTTTTGCATCTAGTTTTATAAGAAGCCTATTGTGTTCTCTTCTTTTAGCTTCCTGGTCTGATTTTAGAGAATCCACTCATAAAATACTCTGCACCTGGCTGTTGATTATATTTTCCATTTTGTCTGTGGTACTGGTTTATTCTGATTTTTAATTTATTGATGCAATCTCATTAATGTATACTTTTCTAGGAATGTCCATTATTTTGGTTTTTAAAATTACTTTGTGTAAAAATACTCTTTTATTGTTTTATCAATTCCTGAATATATGGTTTGGTTTCATTATCATTCTAATGTTTTTTTAAATCTTAATCAGGTTGCCAAAGGTTTGTTTATTTTATGGCATTTTCAAAGTGGCAACTGATATGGTTTGGCTCTGCGTCCCCCCCCAAATCTCATGTCAAATTGTAATTCCCGACGTTCAAGGAGAGATCTGGTGGGACATGATTGGATCATAAGGGTGGATTTCCCCCTAGCTGTTCTCATGATAGTGAGTGAGTTCTTAGGATATCTGGTTGTTTGTAAGTGTGTAGCACTTTTCCCTCTGCTGTCTCCTGATCTGCCATGTGAAGATGTGCTTGCCTTCTGCCATAATTGCAAGTTTCCTAAAGCCTCCCAGACATGTTTCCTGTACAGCCTGTGGAACTGTGAGTCAATTAAACCTCTTTTCTTCGTATATTACCCAGTCTCAGGTAGTTCTTTATAGCAGTGTGAGAATGGACTAATACAGCAACTTTTTACTTTACTTATGTATTCTATCATGTTTTATTTTCTATTTAATTAATTTATATTTCAATCTTTTGAATTCCCTCTTACATTCCTTAGGTATATTTTTTAATTCTTTTATGAGCTTATATTATTTAGTTTATTTAAATTTGATTCCTATTTTACTATATAGTTTTAAACTTAGATTTTTAAGAATTATTAGCATGTATATGTTTTCAAGTTTCCAACTGAATTGGCTTTCTCATCTTGGTTTGTCTCTTTTTATCTAGCCTCTAGGAGTTTTACATTTTGTTTTATTAAATTTTTGTTTGAAGATGTGACATTATACTTTCTGGTTTTGGGAATTTATTAAAATTTTATTTTTAGCTGAATACCTGATCTATTTTGAATGAATCTCTGTATTTGTAAAAATGTTCTTTTCACAAATGCATATTTCTTTGTTTAAATGTATTATTTTTTTCCAAATCTTCTAGATAATCATACATATTTTTTGTCTAGCTGTTATATTTCTGAGAGAGATTTGTTAAAGTCTCCCAAATTAGAATCCTCTCTTGTTGCTGGACTAGTCCCAGAACAGTCATCCCAAAGTACCTATGTATTGAACTTTCCGTGACTTTCCATAACTTCTGGAACCAACTCAGTTTCAGAGGGAGAGAGCTTGGAAGACAATGCCCAAAGGTCCTTAATGCAAGGCTTGTTGCATCATTTGTTTGCCTCCCTAGCTGAAGCCAGATCTGTAGTATACTTGGCAAGTCAGACCCTCTCTCTGAGGGTAACTGCATGTAATTAATGAGCAAAGCATTTTTTCTATATATGACATTATTTGTAAGATGTACTTGGTGTGATAAAGGAAATTGGAAATTCGCTGGGGAAAGTCTTTGTATACACTCTGAGCACTTATTTACTGCCATAAAATACAGATCTGTAAACTGTTAAATGACTGAACAACTTTGACAACAGTGTCTCTGTTTCAAAAAAGAAAGTTTGACTTGTAACAAAGTAAAGATGTCATAGATTCAGAGGAAATTTTCCAAAGTAAATTAAAGTTTATTGTAGTTCATAGAGTATTTTTATATACACTAGATAATTTTGTACTAGCAACAATTTTGTGACAGATGTAAAAAAACATATGACTATCATATCCATTCTGATGGATACTACTGAGTACTCAGGATCAGAAATGACTGATTCAAAGTTATACAACTCATACATGATGAAGCCAATATTGGAATACACATGTTATGATTGCAAATTTCAAGTTATTTATACATCATCATAGCAACTCCTTACAACCTAGAGACGAAATTTCTATGGGACCGTTATCCCTTGGCTTTTGATTCGTTTATATGATAAAGTTTTGGAAATGGAAAATTCCTCAAATGTAGCTGTTGCATAAATACTAGTTGATTTAAAATAAATGTGCTAAATCTCTTCTGGTTGCTTCATTCATTCTTTCCTCTATGCTCTGCACACCAGGAGGCTGATGTAAGCACAGTATTACTGGGCTCCCTGGCCTTGTTAGAATTGGTAGGGTTGGCCAGTGGAGACACTAGTAGGAGACCCAGAGAAGGAGGAGAATGAGGTCCAGACATTTGTTTCCCACATTTTCTCTTTGCTGGTTGCCGTGGGCTGGCCATGTTCCTTAAATAAGGATCCCAGCTCTTATGAGGAGACGTTTCACCCAGGTCTCTCTATCTCCCTGTTTCAGTAGCAATTTCTTCCCCTGAACCCCTTAGCCCTAAGGTAAAAGTGGTTACCTACTATTATTTACCCCAAGTACTACCCCATCCCTTGTGGTTTCTCTATGTCCTACCCATATCTTTGTAAATGGCGACTTTTTTTGGGGGGGGGTTGGAATTTCTCTTTTTTTTAATTTATTTTATTGCATTTTAAGTTTTGGGGTACATGTGAAGAACATGCAATATTGTTGCATAGGTACACACGTGACAGTGTGATTTGCTGCCTTCCTCTCCATCACCTATATCTGGCATTTGTCCCCATGCTGTCTCTCCCCAACTCCCCACCCCCCACTGTCCCTTCCCTATTTCCCCCCAACAGACCCCAGTGTGTAGTGCTTTCCTCCCTGTGTCCATGTGTTCTCATTGTTCAACACCCACCTATGAGTGAGAACATGCAGTGTTTGATTTTCTGCTCTTCTGTCAGTTTGCTGAGAATGATGGTTTCCAGGTTCATCCATGTCCCTACAAAGGACACGAACTCATCATTTTTGATGGCTGCATAATATTCCATGGTGTATATGTGCCACATTTTCCCTGACCAGTCTATCATCGATGGGTATTTGGGTTGGTTCCAGGTCTTTGTTATTGTAAACAGTGCTGCAACGAACATTCATGTGCACGTGTCCTTATAGTAGAACGATTTATAATCCTTTGAATATATACCCAGTAACGGGATTGCTGGGTTAAATGGAATTTCTATTTCTAGGTCCTTGAGGAATCGCCACATGGTCTTCCACAATGGTTGAACTAATTTACACTCCCACCAACAGTGTAAAAGTGTTCCTATTTCTCCACATCCTCTCCAGCATCTGTTGTCTCCAGATTTTTTAATGATCGCCATTCTAACTGGCATGAGATGGTATCTCAATGTAGTTTTGATTTGCATTTCTCTGATGACCAGTTATGATGAGCATTTTTTCATATGTTTGTTGGCCTCATGTATGTCTTCTTTTGTAAAGTATCTGTTCATAACCTTCGCCCACTTTTGAATGGGCTTGTTTGTTTTTTTTTCTTGTAAATCTGTTTTAGTTCTTTGCAAATTCTGGATATCAGCCCTTTGTCAGATGGGTAAACTGCAAAAATTTTTTCCCATTCTGTTGGTTGCCGTTTCACTCTAATGACTGTTTCTTTTGCTGTGAAGAAGCTGTGGAGTTTGACTAGGTCCCATTTGTCTATTTTGGCTTTTGTTGCCACTGCTTTTGGTGTTTTGGTCATGAAGTCCTTGCCTATGCCTACGTCCTGAATGGTTTTGCCTACATTTTCTTCTAGGGTTTTTACGGTGTTAGGTCTTATGTTTAAGTCTTTAATCCATCTGGAGTTAATTTAAGTGTAAGGTGTCAGGAAGGGGTCCAGTTTCTGCTTTCTGCACATGGCTAGCCAGTTTTCCCAACACCAGTAAATGGCATCTTTTTAAAACAATCTTCAAAATATATATTCTGAATGTACCAGCTGTTTCTTGCAAGGACCCTGACTGATAAAGGTAATAAGTTACTCTTAAAGTATATGACTTAAGTAAAAAAAGCTGGGTGAAGGGACACATTTCCTCGCTAATCCGTAAGCCATTCATATGCTAACATCTGATTATTTCAGTTTTGGAAAGGATTTTGCTCTTTTAATATATTCTTCATTGAGGATTTCACATTTTCTGGACCAGAATCATAATCAGATCCAAAGATTTCTAATATTTTATAGATTATTAATAAAACTTACCAGTAACAGAAAAAACAGCCTTTTCAGTTTCCAAAGCAGAAAGAAAATCTGGTGCATTCTTCCTAAATCACTCTGTCGCCAGGCAAACTTCATTGCCACCCCGCCCTTAGAAATTCTTTAGAAGAGTTAGCGTCTCCAGATCTTTAGACTTTGAATTAAGGCAGGCACAGGGTACTGCAAAGGCTCACTTCCCAAAATTCTTTGTAAAAAGTGGGACAGACTGACGAACAAATGTTAAAGGAGAAATTGAAACAACCCACAACCAGCAGTCTCTGTGCATGCTGGAGACTGTGTGCATGAGAGTTCACACACACACACACACACACACACACACACACACACACACAGACACACACACACAGCCATAAAGGCAGTCCTGCAGAGAAAATGGTGTTATCCTCAGAATTCATTCTGGTGCTTGGGGACTGCATGGGAATGGAGACTATTATTTCTCTTCTGAGCCAGAGCAGGGTGATATGCTGACATGTCTGGTATTTTCTGCCAGTTGGCTACAATTTGGGTGAGTGGGAAAATATACTTCATTCCCATTCTCCTCCCTTATTCCCCTGCCATGGCTAATTTTTAATATAACGTCATAAGGGACATTCTGATTCAAAAAATAAGAAAAAATTCAGCTACATAATTGCTTAATCAATATAAGATAGGTTTCCACTGTCAAAGTGGAATGGAGCATCACTCTCCAGTGGATTTGTTTTCCTGTTGTTTGTACAGCAGTTAGACTGACTACATGTATTCCTTTCTTTGCATTTTAATGAGAAGAGGGATTGAAAATTAAAATCTAGTGGTTGATGATCCCTGAAGGTGAAGTGGAACAAAGCAAGAGTGCATCTTTCGTTTCCACAGTTTTCAGCTTTGAAGCAGTCTCTTTTTTGTCATTCAAGATAAGGAAATAAAGTGGTCTACTGGAAACTTAAATTTTAAAATTTGTGTTCTTGACCAATAACTGTGGGTTGCTAATTCCTTAGTTGCATTTTTAGCAGTGTAACTGATGTATCTTCAGACAATGAAATCAGGAGTACAGCTTAGCATAACAAAAAAAAACTGTTCATCAATCTTTCTAGGTTTGAAACAATGAAGGTAAGAGTATGCACTTAGACACTAAAATTATGATTGCCAAAATTAACATTTACTCTCTAATTTCTCAAAGTGAGGAGCTATTGCAATATTTTAAATTAAAACTGATACATTACGAACCGTAGGAGACATCAGCAAGATGGCTGACTAGAAGCTCCTAGAACTCTCCTTCCAGCCAAATGCAAAAATGCCTCAAAATAACAAACACTTATGTTACAACCAACATAACTAAAGGAGAGCACCAGCGAACAGCAAAAAAACTGCACAGCAGAAATCTTGTAGAGCACAGAAACCCAAGATGGCCACACAGATAAGAGAAGGAAACAGCTTGTCTTCACCACCCCATACCCGCAGTCGGGACCAGTTAGGAATCAAGAGGGACTTCTCCCTGTAGAAGAAAAGGTAAGCAAGAGGACCCCAGCAGCACCTATTACCATTGTGGACACCTGCAGTTTTTGCTACTGGAGACTCCTGCAATCCTCATAGGCTCTGAGCCCTGCTGAGGGAGCTCCCTGTAGTCCATACCCTGAGTTACACTCAGAGAAGGAGCAGATGCTGTACCCTGCCCCGCCACCTGACCTCCACATGGTCTGTGCTGCTCTGCACAATATGGGAGCCACAGCTACCTAGAGTGACCTGCTGGGAGTGATTAGCCCTTGCATTCCTCCAACCCCAAGGTCCAGCCATTAATGCACAATGAGTGCCAGTATCTACCATCCCTTCCCAACTCCCCACCCCCAGCCAAGCTGCTGCTAGAAGCTGCTGACATGCCCTAACTGTGAAAGCCAAGCTAATGCAGAGCCGCTCCATTTTTCCCATCCTAGTTGCTGGTGTGCACTCCCCTTAGGGCTGAGCCAAAGTGGTGCCTTGCCCATGGAGACCTGAGGCCTCAAACTAGTCATGCATTTATGTGCCAGCACTATAGCTGAGGCAGGATCCTGGCCCCTAGGTACCTCCAGCACCCCAGAGCAGTTGCCCCTCATCCTGTTTTGTAGGGGAGGCATCACTCCATCACCTTAAGGATCTGAGTCTCTTGCACACCAGAGAAGCTTTGCCTTCCAGTATCACAACTAACATCGCACCCCACCCCCAGGGATCCAGAGGCTCCACTGACCCCACCTCCTGGAATCCAGAGACTCCACTGAAACTATACTGATGTGTAGTAGTGTTTTGGGGAGCTGAGCAGATATGGCTGAGCTGTGCCACCTTGCCTTGTAGGCAAAACAGCTGCAATGTCCCACCTACTTGGAACTGGACTAGCCTTCAGTTTGAGCTGCTGAGGCACCCCACCTCTCGGGGATGCAATAATCACAACACCATTCCCCACCATCCAGGGCCCAAACCCTGGCAGCATCTTGCCATGCCTGGGACCTTGCTGCTGCTGCTGCACCTGGCCTCACAGAGCCTGGGCTACTGCCCCATTCTACCAATCCAGGCTTCTGAGTCACCACTGCCTGGTACTTCATGCCTGGGAGCCTGATCTGCTGTTATGCCCTGTTGGTTCCAGGTCCTGAAATGCAGTTGTGCCCTGCTCCCGAGGGTATTCCTTCTTCCCCAAAGCCATATCAGTACTCTGCCCTATCAGGGTCAGAAGAATCACTGCTGTATCTCAGCCCCTTGAATGTGTCTCAGAGCAATGGACTCCTAGCATTGTTTCAGACAATGATGGTATGAAAATAGAAGTCAATAACAGGAGCAATCTTGAAAATTTACAAATATGTAAAATTAAACAACATGTTCCTGAATAACCAATGGGTCAAAGAAGAAATCAAAGGGGAAATTTAAAAATATATTGAGAGGAATGACAAAGGAAACACAAGTTACCAAAACTATGTGATGCAGCAAAAGCTGTTCGCAGAGGGAAATTTATAGCAATAAATGTCTACTTAACAAAACAGAAGAAAGATTGCAAATAAATGCTCTAACATTATACCTCAAGGAACTAGGAAAAGGAGCACAATTAAACTCAAAATTAGTAGAGAAAAGGAAATAATAAAACCAGAACAGAAATAAATCAAATGAAGAACAGAAAACCATAGAATCTATAAAAGTTGATTTAAAGAAAAAAACACACAAAAAAACAAAATTTATAAATCTTTAAAGAAAAAAGAGAAGACACAAACTAAAAATGAAAGTAAAGAAGTTACAACAGATACCTCAGAAATGAAAAGGATCGTAAGTAACTATCATGAACAAATGAATGCCAACGAATTGGATAACCTAGAGGAAATAAATAAATTCTTAGAAAAATACAACCTACCAAGATTGAGCCAGGCAGAAATAAAAAACCCAAACAGACCAATAACAAATAGATTGAAGGAGTAAACAAATTGACATGATCTTACATATTAAAAACAAGTTGACATGATCTTACATATTAAAAAACCTAAAGATTCTATAGAAAATTGTTAGAACTAATAAATGAATTCGTTAAAAGGTGAGATGATGTATATGTTAATTTGTTTCACTATAGTAACCTTTAATACTATCTATATGTATCCCATAACATCATGTTTTATACCTTAAAATTTATTTAAAAAACAGTAAGTTTAAATATATTTTGAACTACAGCTACAATTGCTATTTGAACTTAAAATAGCCTGTATTTTTTCAAATATTAGAGAAGATGGCAAAGAAATAACAGTAAGTTAAAAGTAGAAAAAATAATTGGTATAACAAAAGACCTAAGATGTTGGCTTGATGATAAAAGTAAATGACAAATGACATAATAATCAACTAAGTAAACAAAATGGTGGGAGGAAGCTTTATACTAATATCAGAGTTGGATACAAGCTGAAAATCTTTAATCAGTTATTCATGCAAGTTAAAATCTATAAAAAGTTATTACTGTAATTCTCCATTAGTTAAAAAAAAACTATGAATAAAATATAATTGGAGATAAAAGAATATATTTTAAGAATAAAACTACAGTGAAAAATGATACCTCACTTTCAGTTTTGTAGAGCTCAGAATACAGAAAATTTAAATAGCAATGTTTGTAATAGTATTATAATTAATAAATATGCATATATCAAGTATCAAATCCTAGAAACAATAAATGCATATTTTTAAAGACACAGATATTCACAAATATTTATCACATTTTTAAACAAAAAAAATTAAATTCTCAAAAGTATAAATACTGTAAGCAACATTCTCTGACTAAAGCACTTTCAATGCTGGAAGCAAAATTAAAAAGAAAACAAAAACTTTTTATTAAGCAATTCTTAGGTTAACTAAATAATCAAAGTCACAATTACAGAATCGCTGGAAAAAAACATTTATATTACTAAAAAGGAAAGAATCTAAATAGTGAGTAAGATGTCACTTGTTAAGCCAAAAAAAAAAAAAATAGCAAAATAAATTTTCCTTCTGGAAAAACAGAAGGAAGAAATTATTTTTTAAATAAGAAGCAAAAATAAAAAAAAATGATAGAAATTATAACTGAATTCAAGACCTGGCTCTCTGGGGAAAAAAATATCAGACACAATTAAATTAGATACATCACTTACCAATGTTAAATATAGAAGAAAAAACAAAAGAGAGAGAGAGAAGAACTCAAATGTATGAAATAAGCAATGCAAAGAGAGAATGAATACAGATGATGAGAAAATTATCATAAAAATAATGTATACAGCTTATATTAATAACTTCTAAAACTTGGATTATTTTTTCAAGAAGAATTAGATTACAAATTGTGAAAGAAATTGTCGATGTTCTCAAAGTTCTCAAAAGGCTTCAGATCTAAAAGGTGTCTTTGGTAGTTTTTTCCATTCTTCCAAGAAACAGATTACTCCAATATGACTTAAATTTTTTCCAGAGCAACATACAAAGAAAATTATCTTAAGTTATTTTATGACACCAGCATATGTGTGATAGCAGTATCTAACAGATTCTCTCTCTTTCTTTCTCTGTCTCCCTCCCACCTCTGTCTCAAAGATCTAAACGATAGATTAGCAAAGATTATTTAGCAATGCATTAAAAGAATAATACAGCATAATCAAGTGGGTTTAACTCCAAGAATATATCAAATTCAAAATTGGGAAATCCATTCCATTCTTACAGTCAGTTAAATTACAGTAGATATAAAAGGCACTTGATTAAATTCAGACATTCCTGACCTAAAAAAATTTTAAACCTGAGAGCATTAATCAAATATAATTTAATAAATGAAAATACGACATATTTTTTATTACAAATCTAAATATTTTAAGACAATTCATCTATTTATTTTCCTCAACCTATAATATGTATGCATTTTTATTCAAAAGTGAAGCAAGATATGTTTTAGAAACTTGTAAATTATTCTAAAATTCATATTTAAAACAGATCAATAAAAATGTCGAGAAAAGTTGGAAGGATATCTATAAAAGGAACTATAAACTTATAACCTGCAATATTAAGTAACTACTTCCAAACTTAAAACTTATAAATTATGATATTTAAAACTGAACCACCTTAGAGGCACGGAAATGGTCGAAATTAAAATAGAAAAAAGGAGCCAGAAATAGACTCAAGGATATGTGGTAGTTAAATATACAATAAAGATGGAATTTCACATTGGTAAGAAGATGAATTGAATTTTTAATAAATAATGCTGGGATTGCTGGTGACACATTTGGGAAAAGAAAGCTGATTCTTTTATGGAAAAATAACTTCCAGATGGATTAAAGGTTTAAATATGTAAGGGAAAGAAAGAAAAGGACAAAAAGAAATTATAAAATACTAGGAAAAAATGGGTGAATAATTTTATAACCTTAAAATATAAGTTTAAGCAATATAAGAAATTTGGGGTTCATAATAACATTTTGGTAAGTTTGGTTTTGTAATAATGTAACATTTATAACCATGATATTAGCTTTTGAAGTAAGTCCAAAAACAAAATACAAACTGGGAATACATATAAGGAAGAGATGACATACTTAACACATAAAGAGTTCTAGCTAATCAACAAGACAAAGTCAACCACTACAACACAAAATGGGTAAAGAAAATAACAGGCAGTACAAAGGAGAAATAAAAAGGGCTGAAAAACATCGACAAGATTGTCACTCTCACAAATAGAGAAATAGAAAATACATTATGATTTTTCACTCATTAAATTAGTAGATGTTTATGTGATTGTAACAATCACTGAAACGTCTAAGTGAGGACTAAGTTCTGATTTTTTTTATCTTGCCCAAATTCCTATCTTGCCCACCCCTTGAGTTGTCCCACCTTTCTGGACAAAACCAATATATCCAATGTATTTCTTAAATGTATTTGATTGATGTCTCATGCCTCCCTAAAATGTATAAAACCAAGCTACGCCTCAACCACCTTGGGCACATGTTCTCAGGACCTCCTAAGGGCTGTGTCACAGGCCAGTATCACTAACATTTGTTTAGAATAAGTCTCTTCAAATATTTTACAGTTTGACTCTTTCATGGATATAAGTCCTATTGGCAGGAATACAATTCTATAGAAGATTTCTGAAGGGCAGTGCGGGAGTGTGTATCAAATCTTAAGTTAGATAACTTCAGGCCTAACAACTTCACTTATAGAAATTTAACCAGAAGAGATAATTGTGTAGGTTAAATTAAAATATGTGTATGAGAATTTTCTTTAGTGTATTTAAACAATCTATAAATATCTGCTGGTATGGAACTGATTCAATAAATTATCATACAAACCATGTATTCAATAAAATAACAATATAGATCTCAGTATAATTAACAGAAAGATGCTCTTGATATATATTTGGTTGAGAAAAGTAGATTAAAGAATAGCAGTTACCCCAGATAACTATAGTCAATTGATCTTTAACAAAGGAGTACAGGCAATACATTAGAGTAAACATGTTCTTTTCAACCAAAGGAACAACCTGAATATCCATATGCAATAAAATTAATCTAGACACAGACCTTACAGCTTTCACAAAAATTAACTCAAAATGGATCACAGAATTAAATATAAAATGCAAAACTATAAAGCTCCTGGAAGATAAAATAGGAGAAAACCTATATTACCTTGGATTTGGTGATGAGTTTTTAGAGATGACACCAAAGGCACAATCCATGAAATAATTGATAAGATGGATTTTATTAAATTAAAATTTTCTACTTTTTGAAAGACACTGTCAAGAGAATGAAGAGAAGCTAGACTAGGAGAAAATATTTGCAAGAGCTATATCTGATAAAGCAGCAATCCCCAACCGTTTTCACACCAGGGAACAACTTAGTGAAAGACAAGTTTTCCACAGATGGAGGGTAGGGGTATGGTATCAGGATGAAATTTTTCCTCATCAGATCATCAGGCATTTGTTAGATTCTCATAAGGAGTATGCAACCTAGATCCCTCTTATGTGCAGTTCAAATAGGGTTTGTGCTCCTCTGAGAATCTAACGTCACTGCTATTTGATAGGAGGACAAGAACTCTCAAAACTCAACAATAAGAAAACAACCTGATTAAAAAAAATGGATCAGACCTTAACAGATACTTCAAAAAATGTACATACAAGTATCAAATAAACATATGAAAAGGTGTTCCACATCACATGTCATTAGGGAAATGCATATTAGAATGAGATACCACCACACACTTATGAGAATGCCAAAAAAATCCAGAACACTGACAGTAACGACTGCTGGTGAGGTTGCGGAGCAAGAGGAGCTCTCATTTATTACTGTTGGAAATGCAAAGATGTACAGCAACTTTGAAAGACAGCATGGTAGTTTCTTACAAAACTAAACATACTCTTTCCATACAATTTAGAAATTACGTTTCTTGCTATGTATGCAAACAAGTTGAAAACTTACATGCACACCAAAACCTGCACACAGATGTTTATAACAGCTTTATTTGGAGTTATGAAAACAACCCTAAAGCAACCAAGCAACTTTCTCGGTTGAAAGTAACCAACACATCCTTCAGTAGGTGAATAGATGAATAAACCATTACATATCTAGACAATATTATTCAGTGCTAAAAAGAAATGAGCTAGTAAGCCATGAAAAGACATAGAGAAACCTTAAATGCACATTGTTAAGTAAAAGAAGCCAATCTGAAAAGGCTACATATGCTATGAGTCCAACTATATGACATTCTGGAAAAAGACAAAATTATAGAGACAATAAAAAATAAGTGGATGCCACAGATTAGGGGAGACAGAGGAAAGGCAGAACACAAAGGCTTTTTTTAAGAGCAGTGAAACTATTCTGTATTTTTACTAAAATGGTGGAGTCGTGCCTTCATACATTTGTACAGACTCATAGAATATACCAGCATCAAGAATAAACCTTATTGCAAACTGGACTTTGGGTAATAATAATGTGTCATTGTATGTTCATCAGTTGTAACAAATGTACTACTCTGGTGAGATATGTGAACCCAAAATATCTGAGTCAGTTCTCAATCAATTCAGGAAGTTTATTTTCCAAGGTTGAGGATGCACCTGTGACACAGCCTCAGGAGGTCCTGATGACATATACCCAAAGTGGTCCGGGTACAGCTTGCTTTTGTATATTTTAGAGACATATATACACCAATCAATACATGCAATATTTACTTTGGTTCAATCTGGACGGGTGGGACAACTCAAAGCTTGGGCTTCCAGGTCATAGGTAGATTTGACAATTTTCTGATTGGCGATTGATTGAGAGTTATTATCAGTGGAAAGAATGTCTGGGTTACATAAGGGGTGTGGAGTCCTAGGCTTTATCATGCAGTTGAAGTTTCCAAGTAGCAGACTTCAGAGCGAACAGACTGTAAATGTTTCTTATCATACTTAAGGTCTGTGTTGATGCTGATGCTGGAGGGGTAGAATAAGATATGTCTGACCCCCTCTTCCATCATGGCCTAAACTAGATTTTCAGGTTAACTCTCGAATTCCCTTGGCAAAGAGGAGGGGTGCTTTCAGATGGTTGGGGGCCCCTGAATTTTATTTTTGGTTTACAGATATGTTGATGATGAGGGAACCTCTGCTAGTGTGGGAACAGGGGGCATATAGGAAATCTCTGTACTTTCCTTTCGATTTTAGGGTGAACCTAAATCTGCTCTGAAAAAATTATCTTTAAAAAAATAGTAAAGAATAACGATTATGAAATTGTATATAATAAGATCCATGCATGGATATGTACACATAGAAATATACAAACTTTTACAATCGTATATGAGTTATGTCTCCCTTGCAAGAGAAAAAAAACTCAATTCAAACTAGTTCAAGCAAAAGAGGGCCATTTTGGCTCAGATATCTGAAAAGTACATTTATTTTCAGGCAGATATTTTCAGGGCTTCAAACAGGACATCAAGAGGAGCCAGTTTTTCTCTTTGCTCCCAAGTCTCTGCCCTGTTTTCTCTGTGGGGGACCTGTTTCCAGAGCAGGAGCTCCCCTCATGGGGACAAGACGGGTGTTACAGTCCTTGCCTCTCCTCCTTTCTATGTTAGTACCAGCATAAAAGAGAGAAATCGTTTCCTGATTATTCATTTTAAAGGTCTAAGTTCGTTGGTCATTGGCTATCTTACCCTGGAACATGTGCCTATACCCACATCAACACTGGGGTTGAGCTTAGGCTTTGTGCGCTGTGCCACATGCCCTACCCCTAGAGCATGTGGCCTGAGAGTTGGGTAGGTGAGAGGGAGGAGGGGTATTTCTTTTTTTTAAACATATGCCTTAAAAAAATTTTTTTTACGTTAAGTTCTGGGACACATGTGTAGACATGCAGGTTTGTTACATAGGTATACGTGAGCCATCATGGTTTGCTGCACCCATCAACCTATCATCTAGGTTTTAAGCCCAGCATGCATTAAGTATTTGTCCTAATGCTCTCTGTCCCATTTCCCCCTACCCCTAGACAGCCCCCGGTGTGTGATGTTCCCTAAGGAGGAGTATTTCTAAAGAAAAACTGGAGAAGAGTCAATGTATGCCAGGCCACTAAAAGAACAGAAGAAAATTTCCCTTCATGATGTTGTTTCTCAACATATTATTTTTTCTATTTTTATGTATTATTTGAGAATTTACCATTTTTTTACATAGCAAAAGACTATGAAAAAACCATTACCATGCAGCATTTTATATTAAGACAAATAATAAATCTATTTTCAATATAAATAAAACATATGGATATTTATTTCCTCATTTCATGCTATTTTTATTCTTTTGTGTTTCTGCCTTGCTTTCGCTCACATATTTTTTTCACACAAACCTCTCCATATCACTTCTTTTTGTTGTTTTTCCATAGCTGTTATTCAAACTCCCAAAGTCACAGGTAAGAGAATATGTGAAGTGAAGTGATTTACCCTAGGAAGTATTTCAGAGAAGGAAGTGGAGAAGTAAAGAAATAGGTAGCGGCTCCAGAATGTCTGAAGAGAGTGTTAGGGGACTGGTCTTGAGTTATATTTGTACAGCAAACACAATTTTTACTTTGATGGCAAGTTGTTGGAGGGAAGCACAGCTTTTTAAAGCCTATGAGATATTGCCTTTGATGAATAGTTTTATTTAGATCGGTGTCTAGAAAACTTTGATGTGCATATGAGTCACCTAGACATCTGATAAAATGCAGATTCTGACCCACTATGTCCATGTTGGAACCCAAGACTTCTCATTTCTCACAAGCTCCCCGGTGATATTAATGCTGCAATTCCACAGATCGTATGTTGAAAGGCAAGTATTTGTATAATATTTTCCTATCATTTCAAGAATTAAATCAACCATTTTCTGCATATTTTATTAAAACTAGAAATATAGTAAAATGTTTTCAACTATTCTATTAAAATGTGTTTAGCTATTCTGGGCTTATTTGTATATGCTACTATTTTTCTATTTAGGGCTAAGTAAAACAAAATTAACAATATTTGATTCTATAATTCCTCATCTTAAAAGAAAGAAGATATCCCAACTTTCTTTCCCACCATCTAATATAAAATGTTAAATCTATTTTTACATTATGCCATAAGAAAGAAAATGCTTTCTTGCTGTATTAAATGCTATTTTTCTTGTTCTGGAACCAAAGATTACTCAATTTAACTTTGAATTACGCTGGAATTGTGTTGAACATTTTTTATTGTTTGAGATTTGACATTGTGCTCTGTCAAGGGCACACTCAAGAGCCATGATTTTTTACGTTATTGCTGTCAACCAGTATAATTTGTAGAGCAAAAGGAGAAAGGCAGTAATAATGTCTCTGGAAGAAAATGTATTTTAAAATTTAGATTCCCACTTGTGCAAAATGGTGGCTGTTTCTCCTTACTGTGGGTCTATATGACCTTGAGCAGCAGATGCAGCCCAGCCCCAGCTTTCAACACCAATAACATCTGGAGACCCAAGCCATTTCACCTGTACAAGGCCAATTTTTGTGGCTGCTTATGAATTTACCCTGGGTTATAAACATTTCTAATGATTTTTTTTGTTTTTAAGCTTCATATGCCCTCTCCAACTCCAGGCCCTTTGTCAGTTCCTCTCTGGGCTGCTAAGAAGAATGGAATCTGGGAACCAAAGTCAAGAGCAATAGTCTGCTTTGTTTAAGAGGAGTGTGTGTGTGTGAGTGCGTGTGTGCGTGTGTGTGTGTTGTGTGCACACACATACATGGGCACATAAATAGAAGGACCTTTCTCTTTCCCTTAATCGGTTTGGGCGCATTTCTTTCACTTTACCTCAGGAACCAGAATTGCTTTTGGAGACTCTAGCAGATAATTCCAAAGTGGTAGCTCTACGATATTAGGGTTCTCTAGAGGGACAGAATTAATAGGATAGATGTATGTATAAAGGAGAGTTTATTAAGGAGTATTAACTCATATGATCACAAGGTCCCACAATAGGCCATCTGCAAGCTGAGGAGCAAAGAAGCTAGTCCAAGTCCCAAAGCTGAAGACTTGGAACCCCATGTTCGAGGGCAGGAAGCATCCAGCAAGGAAGAAAAATATAGGCTGGGATGCTAAGGCAGTCTAAGCTTTCCACATTCTTCTGCCTGCTTTTTGTTCTGACCACACTGGCAGCTGATTAGATGGTGCCCACCTGGATTGAGGGTAGGTCTTCCTCTCCCAGTCTACTGACTCAAATGTTAGTCTCCTTTGGCATCACCCTCACAGACACACCCAGAAGCAATACTTTGCATCCTTCAAGCCAATCAACTTAACACTCTGTATTAACCATCACACCCTGCTATCATTTTTACTTATGTACAAGCATCTCAGTTTGTCTTGAGTTTCCACCTGTGTGGGTTTTTTTTGCGGGGGGAGGAGGGCAAAGCCTGACTCTGTGGCCCAAGCTGGAGTGCAGTGGCACAATCTTGGCTCACTGCAACCTCCTGGGTTCAAGCAATTCTCATGCCTCAGCCTCCCAAGTAGCTGGGATTACAGGCATGATTTACCATGCCTTGCTCATTTTTATACGTTTGTAGAAACAGGGTTTCGCCATGTTGGCGAGGCTAGTCTTGAACTCCTAACCTCAAGTAATCTGCCCACCTCAGCCTTCCAAAGTGCTGGGATTACAGGCGTGAAACATCATGCCCAGTCACCGCCTGTGTTTTTTAATATGACGTGCCTGTTGCGGGGGCTACAGTGTTATCTTTTTAGGCCCTTGTTACCACTGTGACTGCATACTCCAGTTATTTCTTATAGGAGCTTGCTTAATTGGACTTTTGGATTTTACTCAGCACACACAACTACCTACCTCTTCTCTGGCTCCTATTGAGATTCACTAGCTAGGCATTGTTTGCATTTCTACTTGTTTGTCTATGCTTCTGTGAAAGTTACTGGCACTTGATAAGAAGACAGAGGGATATAATAACAGAGAAATCTATGAGAACAACAAAGTGTTAATGAAGAAAAGAATCACTACAACCTTCATTTAACTTTGCCAGAGACAGTGCTTTAGTAGCTCAAAATTCTCCTCGTAAACACATTTACAAGGTAAGCAAGTCCTGTTTTCTATAAAATAGTGAAAGTTGTTTGACATCAGACATTGGGTTGACCATTGGTGATGACAGCCAAAATCCTCAAGTATAGGTTTAGCCATTAGCCTTGCTATACTGATGACAGAAACAGACTCTTAAAATGCCCTCCTGTGGCTTGGACATTCCCCTGTACCCCTTCTCTTTCCTTCAGACACTTTGATGATACACCAGTTCCTCATCAGCATACTGGGGACCTACAGGAGTTGTACAATTAATGCCTATAGCATTGTCTACAGATAGAAAAAAAAGAGCCTTACATTTATCCATGTGACTATTTTTTAAATATGTAAGAAGAAAATTATGTTTTAATTTATTGATTTTAGAGGATACAAAACTTAAGCTATAGAAGAAAAGAAAAATGATTCAAATATGTTTTGAATAATCATTTATTCTAGCGCATCTGACAAACATAAACTTGGAAGTACGGAAGAACCTCCATGTTAACAATGACCATTTTCCAAAGAACAGTAAGGGACATATATTTTAAAAACAACAACAAAAAAAAACATAAACCACAATCATCCATCATAGAAGTAATGACTGCAGGAATCACAAAAGATGGTGATAATAAGCGGAAGGGTATGCCTCGAAGTCCTGCCAGTGAAGTTCAGTTTAATTAAATGAAGGTTTAATTATAAAAAACAAAGATGGCTTTCACTTCTATTTTACATTTTTTGCATAAAAAGTAAGATTCAGAAAGAACAAAATAAAGCCATCAAATAAGAAAAACTTATTTTGTTATCCTGATTGGTGGGAGGCTGGGAAGTAGGAGAGCAGAGAACCATTTGGCAGGCAATAGATAAATATAAGCAAACTGCAAGTCCTTGGTTTTGCCTTAAGTGGCAAAATGCATGATGAAGACAAGAGTGAAAGAGTCTGAGTTGATAAACATGAAGACAATTATTGTTCTTATTTATTGGCTTCTAAAGCACATCTTGCTTAATACAAAATACTGTGCTGCTGAAAAGCAGAAAGACTATTAAAACTCCAAAGAAGAGATGTTCTGAGAGCTGAAGCCATGCAGAGAGTATTTTTCAATTACTTCAGAAAAGAAGGTATCATACATAGAGCTATGTGTTTGAAAGCATTTAGCTAAATAGGGATTAAAATTGCAAAATAAATGCTATACCATGGGCCAGAATGGGAATAATATGTTGTTCCTGAAGAAATAATTTGGGTTAAAGCAGTAAAACAAATTAAGAGATTTAGAATCAGAACTATTACTACTCTTATATTATTTTTAAACATTTTTCTGGGTGAGAGATAGTGGGGGTCAAGAGGGGAGGAGGCAGGAAAAGAATTATAGAAAGAGAAGGGCCACTGTGGGCAAGCAAAAAATGGTTAAGTTGATTCAGAGTGACCCAGTGGGAGGTCTAGATCATATTTTTTACATTTTGTAGTAAATCTGAAACTGTATTTGCAATTTTTCCTAAACTGGGGACTCTATGTGGCTATGTTCATTTATACCCAGTCTGAGTGGGCATAAGCACAAACCAAGAAAGTTAAAAAAAAAAAAAGTCTGTCTCTAGGACATTTTAAAACCAATTTATTTCACTTTACATCATCATTAAGGAAGACTATTTAAACAGAGGCACAGTCTACTTTTTGAATATCCTACCCTGGGACTAAAATTAGCAACTAAACCCCTGAATTTAAAACATTCCAAGGTTTGGATCCAATCATATTAACCTTTCTACCAGTTTTCCTGCTTGGTTTAACCTGATAGCCCCAGGAGATGGGTTCTGAGGAGTGCCTGAGCCATTGGGGAAGGAAGTGGTTAAGAAGGAAGAAGCACACTTCTTGGCAGAGTGTCTGAGCATGCAGTGACCTTTCACAAAGACAGTGCCTAAATATCCTGACATCTAAGAGTGTAATTTAGAAGTGCCAAGAGTTTTTTCAGCTCTGAAATACCTGATCGTCCCACCATAAATTCACCCAACAAGAATATATTTATTAATTAAACATTTGGGGTGGGGAGCAGGTTTTGTGTTTGGCGTTTATAAATGGTTAAAGGGAGTAACAAGACATAGTCTTTGAATTCAGGAAGAAACCTACCTCACATTGCCAGGCCCTGTCAAGAGTACAGATGGAAGCCCACATATTATATGTAGTAATATTTAAAAGCTGTAAGTTAACCTTTGAAATCAAAATTATTTAAATAAAGCTGAAAAAGTTTGAACTTTGAAAACAATGGAATGTCACTAAATATTTGTATAAAAATTAAACTTTCTACATTTCTAGAATTATTTTTCTTTCATCAACAATGCAAAGAAGTAGTAACATGCTCTATGCGTGTTATGTCTAGACCTACATATGTGAATTAATATTTCAAAATGTCTCTCAGTCACCACGGGCACCTGTTGTGACTCTCATAGCACCAGAGCTATATATTGGAACACAAAGAAAAGTAGGAAAAAGAGACTCTCAGCACTAGAGAAAAATGATTCTCTATTATGAAAAACCGTATTACATTTATGCTATAGAAAAGCAAGGATTTGACAGCTAATAACTTTGGCTTTTCTAGTCCCTAAGTGCTCTGCTTATCTCAGAGGAGCATTTGCTTCTGACGTGGGCAGTAGCACAGCCAACAAACCTTTATAACACTCAAGGAATCAACTTTGTTTTGAGGACACAGGATAAAAAATGTGGACAAGTCTCTCCATGGACCTGAATAGCTGTATCACAAGAGCTTATGTTTTAGGGTCGTAGGTGACATCATGCCAGGTTTCAGAGTTGAATCTTGAATTCTATAATAAATGTACCATTTTAATGTTTGCAAGATAAGGGGCTCACTAAACATGGGTCCTAGATCATGGTCCTCTTTTGCTCAGGGCAAGGATGGTACCACCACAGAGCTTGTAATTTAGCAAGGGAAATAGACATGTAAATCATGAAGTTTAGTAGGAGAGTAAATGAAGGAGTGCTGTGATAGAAGCATAACAATAATATCCAACTTTTACTGGTTCCCTATATGACAGTCTTACAAGTGATTTCTATACATTATTTCATTTGAATCTCACAAAACAATAATGAGTGAGAATTACAAAATACAGAATAGAGGTACAGAAACATTAGGCAGCTTGCCCAAGTGTGAGACCAGTCAGAGATCACATTTTTATGTAGAAGTCTGCTGTATATAGTGGTTTGTCAAATTTTATTTTAGATGTTTTACTATATGCTCATGAAAGGAATTTTTTCATTATTGTCATGCTCTTGTCAGGTTTTGAATTCTCAGTTTTAAAATTCTGCAGGACTTTGCGTGTGTGTGTGTGTGTGTATGTGTGTGTGTGTATGTGTGTGCACATGTTTGTCAATGAAGAAGCTAAGTCTAAAATGTGTATGGAAATGCTAAAGGCCAAGAATGGCCATGCCAATATTGCAGAAGAACAAAGTCAGGAGATTTATACCAATGGATCTCAAGACATTCCATAAATCTACAATTATTAAAACAATGTGGTATTTGAAAAGAGAATAAATCAAGAGAACATTGTACAGAATTTAGAAACAAGCCCACACCCGAAATAACTTTTGATTTACAACAAAAATGTTCTCTCTCAGAAGTGGAGGAAGGGCAGTCTTTTCAGTAAATGATGGGTCAAATGGGTATCTGCCTATATATAAATAAGTGAAATTTGATTCTCACCTCACATCTAACCCAAAAATCAATTCCAGGTAGATTGTATGTCTAAATGAAAAGCAAAGTCTCCATGCTTTTAGAAGATAGCATGGGAACATACTTTTCTGACTTGGAGAAATGAATAGATATTTTGTAAACAGAATATAAAAATGTTTACAATAAAGAAAAATATTTCTCAATTGGAATACATCAAAATTAAGTTCTGTTTATCAAAAGACATCATTAATTGAGTGCAAATTTAATCCAGAATATAGTAGAAACTGGTAGAAATCTATTAAGCTGCACAGTTAAGATGTATATACTTTTCTGTAAACATGAAATACTTTGATGCAAATTTTTGAATGCTGTGAAGAAAAAAAGTGATGGAATACAGAACAGTTGAGAGAAGGATGATCAGGGGAAGTCTTCTTGAGGAGGTCACACACAAGAAAGAGGCTCACAGCTTGGAAAAACTTATGCTCTCTGCAAAGGGAAATGTATTACCTCACTTTCACACTGATGGTGTAGTGTTACAATTAATTCATTGCTTCTCATTATTTACCAAATGCAAGACTCTGACACAAAATAGATGCACTTGGATGGACTGCAGGACTAAGGAATACTCAGAAATATGAGATTCTCTACATCTCCCTATTCTGCCCCCCCACCTCTAGCCCCCACCATTTTACTCTCTGTTTCTATGTACCTGACGTTTTTGAGATTCCACGTGTGAATGAGATCATTGATCTTTCTATATCTGGCTTATTTCATTTGATTTAATGTCCTCCAGTTTCACCCATATTGTCATAAATGGCAGGATCTCCTTCCTTTTAAGGCTAAATAATACTCTATTGTATGTGTACTGCAGTTTCTTTATCCATTCATCTATTGATGCATTTATTGACCAACAGACACTTAAGTTGTTTCCATATTCTGGATACTGTGAATAACGTTGTAATGAACATGGGACTATAGATATCTCTACAAGATATCTCTATCATTTATTTTGGGTATATATCTATAACACAGATTTCTAGGTCAAATTGTAGTCCTATTTTTAATTTTTTGACAAATGTTTATACTGTTTTGCATGATGGTTGTACCGATTTACATGACCACAAAGAATGTACAAGGTGGTCTCTTTTTTTTGAGACAGGGTTTCCCTCTTGTTGACCAGCCTGGAGTGCAATGGTGCAATCTTGGCTTACTGCAACCTCTACCTCGTGGGTTCAAGCAATTCTCCTGTCTCAGCCTCCCAAGTAGCTGGAATTACAGGCATCCACTGCCATGCCTGGCTAATTTTGTATTTTTTTTAGTAGAGATGAGGTTTCTCCATGTTGGTCAGTCTGGTCTCAAACTCCTGACCTCAGGTGATCCACCTGCCTCAGCCTCCCAAAGTGCTGGGATTACAGGCATGAGTCACCAAGCCCAGCCTATCTTTTCTTTTTGATAATGGCCATTCTAACAGATGTGAGGTGATATCTGATTATGGTTTTAATTTATATTTTCCTGATGATTAATAATTTTGGGCACGTTTTCATAGACATTTTGGACATTTTATGTCTTTTTTGGAGAAATATCTATTCAAGTCCTTTGTCCTTTTTTAAATTGGGTTATTTGTAAGTTCCTTACATATTTTGGAGATTAGACTCTTATCAGATATATGTTTTACAAATATCATCTCCCTATTTGTATTCTTTCTTTTCATTTTTGTTGGGAGATATATATATATATATATATATATATATATATATCTTGCTGTGCAGAAGCTTTTAGTTTGATGTTGTCCCGTTTGTTAATTTTTGCCTTTGCTGCCTGTGCTTTTGTGTCATATCCAAAATATTATTGCTAAGGCAATGACAAGGAACTTTTTCTATATGTTTTTCTAGGAGTTTTAGTTTTGATCCTATGTTTAGGTCTTTAATCCATTTTGATGAGTTGATTTTTGTGTGTGGCATAAGAGATACAATTTCATTCTTTTGCAGACAAATATCCAGTCTTCCTGACATTGTTTATTGAAGAGACTATCCTTTCCCTATTGTGCCTTCTTAATGTCCTTGTTGAAAATTAATTGACTATATGTTGGGATTTATTTCAGGGCTCTATTCTGTTCCATTGATAGCTTTTCTTATTTTCATGTAGAGTTATGAAACCTCTTGGCTATAAAACAGAATAGCTAAAATTTAAAAACCACTAATAGTAGGATTAATTAGATTCTGGCCCTACAGCTAAGAAAACAGAGTGAAACAATGCCACTAACATTTTACAAGTTGTCCAAGTGCCAAAGTACAACTAATTAATACTAGTAAACTAAAGTTTAATTAGGTACCTTTCACATAATGTTCTTTTCATATCCTGCCCAAAATTTAAATACAAAAAAATATAGCTTCCCGGAACTAATAACAATAATTCAATTGTAGTAAAATAATATTTTTTTCTTATTTTCCATTATTTTAGACTCAGGAGGTACATGTGTAGGTTTGTTACATGGATATATTGTGTAATGGTGAGGTTTGAGCTTCTTGTGAATCTTTCACCCAAATAATAAACATTTTACCTGATAAGCAATTTTCAATCCTCACCCTTCTCACAGACTTCCTCCTTTTAGAGTCCTCAGTTTCTATTATTTCTACCTTTATGTCCTTGTGTACCCATTGTTTATATCCCACTTATAAGTGAGAACACATGGTATTTGATTTTCTGTTTCTTAGTTATTTCACTTAGGATAATGGCCTCCAGCTCCATCCATGTTGCTGCAAAGGACAGAATTATATTCTTTTTTATGGCTGCATAGTATTCCACAGTATATACATACTACATGTTGTTTATCTGATCAGCCACTGATGGACACTTTTGTTGATTCCATGTCTTCACTATTGTGACTAGTACTGAGATAAACATATGAGTGCAGGTGTCTTTTTGATAAAATAATTTATTTTCCTTTGGGTGGATACCAGCAGTGAGATTGCTGTTGATTGGTAGTTCTATTTTTAGTTATTTGAGAATTCTCCATATGGTTTTGCATAGGATTTGAACTAATTTATATTCCCACCAACAGTGTACCAGTATCCCCGTTTTTCTTTTTCCTCACCAATATCTATTGGGGATTTTATTTTTTCTAATAGGCATTCTGACTAACATGAGATGGTATCTCATTGTGATTTTCATTTGCATTCTTCTGATGATTAGAGATGTTGAGGATTTTTTTGTTTTTTTTGGCCACCTGTATGTCTTCTTTTGAGAAGTTTTGGTTACTATTGACTTGTATAGTTTGAAGTTAAGTAATGTGATGCTTCTGGATTTTTTCCTCGTGTTTAGGGTTACTTTGGCTATTTGGACTGTTTTTTGTTCCTATATGAATTTTAGAGCAGTGTTTTTCTAGTTCTGTAAAAACTGACATTGATAACTTGATAGTAGTAGTATTGAATCTATGGATTGCTTTGGGCGATATGAGCATTTTAACAATATTTATTCTTTCTTCCCATGAACATGGAATGTTTTTTATCATTTAAAATTTTTTCATCAGTGTTTTGTGATTCTCCTTATGGAGGTATTTCACCTGCTTGGCTAAATGCATTCCTAGGTAATTTAATTTTTATGCCTATTGCAAATAAAATTGAGTTATTGATTTTGTTCTCAGCTTGAGTATTGTTGGCATATAGATGTGCAAATGGTTTTTGTACATTAATTTTGAAGCCTGAAACTACTGTGAAGTCATTCATCAAGTCTAGAAATTTTTTGGAGGCATTTTTAGGGTCTTCTAGATATACGATTGTATCATCAGGAAACAGAGATAATTTGACTTTGTCTTCTCCAATTTGGATGCCTTTTATTTCTTTCTCTTACCTGATTGCTCTGGCTAGGACTTCTAGTACAGTGTTGAATAAGAGTACTGAAAGTGGACAACCTTGTCTCTTTCAGTTCTTAGAGGAAATGCTTTCAACATTCTCCCATTCAGTATGATGTTGGCAGTGAGTTTGTTATATATGACTTTTATTATTTTGAGATATATTCCTTTAATGCCTAGGTTGTTGAGAGTTTTTATCATGAAGGAATGTTAAATTTCATTAAATGCCTTTTCTGCATTGATTGGGATGCAGATGATCATACGGTTTTTGCTTTTAAGCCTGTTTATGTGACAAAACACATTTATTTATTTGCATATTTTGAACCATCCTTGCATCCCTAGAATAAAGACCACTTAATTGTTATGGAGTGTCTTTTTAAGGTGTTGTTGGGTTTGGCTTGCTAGTATTTTAGTGAAGATTTTTGCATCTATGTTCTAAAGGGATATTGGCCTGTCTTTCCTCCTTGATTTCTTGGAATAGTTTCAGTAATATTTGTGTCAAATCTTCTCTATATGTATAGTAAAATTTGGCTGTTAATCTGTCTGGTCCAGGTCTTTTTCTTGTTAGTAGGTTTTTTTTAGTACTGATTCCATTTCATTATCATTATTGGTCTGTTCAGAGTTTCTATTTCTCCCTGGTTTAATCTTGGGTGGGTGGTATGTTTCCAGTAATGAATCTATCTCTTCTGGGTTTTCTAGTTTGTGCACATTGAGATGTTCATAGTAGTCTCTGATGATCTTTTGTATTTCTCTGGCATCAGTTGTAACATCGTGCTTAATTCAATTTTCTGAACATGCTTAATTGAATTTTCTCTCATTTCTTTTCTTGGTTAATCTAGTTAGCCATCTATTTTGTTTATTCTTTCAATGAATCGACTTTTCATTTTGTTGAGCATTTGTATTTTTGTAGTGGTCTCAATTTTATTTAGTTCTGCTCACATCGTTGTTATTTCTTTTCTTCTGCTAGGTTTGGGTTTGATTTGCTCTTTTTTTGTTGTTGTTGTTGTTCTTTGAGTTGTGAAATTATGTTGTTAATTTGAGATCTTTCTGACTTTTTAATGTAGGCATTTAATACTTTAAACTTTCCTCTTAATACTGCTTTAGCTCTATTCCAGAGGTTATAGTATGCTGTATTTCTATTTTCATTTGTTTCAAAAAAATTTTATTTCTGATTTAATTTTATTATTTACTCAAAAGTTGTTTAGGAGCAAACTGGTTGGTTTGTATGTACTCATGTGGTTTTATGAGTTCCTTTTGTTATTAAATTCTAATTTTATTTCACTGTGACCAGATACTTCATATGATTTTGATTCTATTGAAGTTATTGAGAATTGCTTAATAGCCAAACATATAATTAATTTTAGAGAATGTTCTATGTGCATATGAGAAAAATGTATGTTCTGCAGTTGTTGAGTGGAATGTTCTGTAGATGTCTATTAGGTCCATTTGGTCAAAAGTCCAGTTTAAGTCCAGAGTTTCTTTGTTAATATTCTGCCTTAATTATCTGTCTAGTGTAGTCAGAAGGGTTAAAGTCCTCCACTGTTATTGTATTGCTGTTGTATCACACTGCTGCTATATTGAACTACCTGAGACTGAGTAATTTATGAAGAAAAGAGGCTTAATTGAGTCACAGTTCTGCAGGCTTAACCAGAAGCAAGGCTAGGAGGTCTCAGGAAATTTACAATTATAGCAGAAGGTGAAAGGGAAGCCAGCATGCCTTACTACAGTGATGAGAGAGAAAGAGAAGGCACTACACTTTTAAACTGCCAGATCTCCTGAAAATTCTATGATGAGACAGTACTAGGAGGATGATGCTAAACTGTTAGAAACTGTTCCCAATAGCTAATCACCTCCCACCAGGTTTCTCCCCAACATGTAGGGATTACAATTTGACATGAAATTTGGATAAGAACACAGAGCCAAACAACTTCAGCTGTCAATCTATTTTCTTAGATCTAGTTGTATTTGCTTTATAAGTCTGGGTGCTCTGGTTTTGGGTACATTCATATTTAGGATAATGGTCCTGGTAGAATTGAACATTTTATTATGATATAATCCTCTTCTTGTTGTACTGTCTTTGGGTTAAAGGCTATATTATCTGATATAAGAATAGCAAACCCAGCTATTTTTTGTTTTCCATTTGTAGGATATAACTTTTTTCTATCCTTTTATTTGAGACTGTGAGTGTCTTTACACATTAGGTGGGTCTCTTATAGGCAGCAGATGGTTGGGTCTTTTCTTGCATCCAATTTGCCAATCTTTATCTTTTAAATGGAGCATCTAGGCCATTTATGTTCAAGGTTAATAATGCTATGTGAAGTGTTTTGTTGTTGTTGCTTGTGTCTTTGTTTGCCATAGTGTTGTTAGTGTTGTTAGCTAGTTGCTTTGTAGTTAATTGCTTTACAGGATCTGTGAACATTGTAGTTACATGTGCTTTTATGGTACCAAGCATCCTCCTTTCATTTCCATGTTTAGAATTATTTTGAGCATGTCTTGAATGACTGGACTAATAGTGATGAATTCCTGAAGTGCTTGCTTGTCTGGTAAACAATTTATTTCTCCTTCATTTATGAAGCATAGTTTGTCAAAATATAAAATTGTTAGCTGAAATTTATTTTTCTTGAAAGCTGAAAATAGCTTCCCAACCTCTTTAGACTATTAAGGTTTCTGTTGAGAAGTGTGCTGTTAGTCTGATGAGATTTCCTTTGTAGTGATCTGAACTTTTCACTTCCCAATGTTCTGTTTGGGTTTTTAAATATAGCTATCTCATGTTTTATAATCTGAATTGTTTTTTCTGATTTATTTGTGTTGATTTTCAATTTTCTATTGGATCTCATTGTTTCTTAGAAATCCATATTTTGAATTTTTTATCATTTTAGAATTTTATTTTTTGTTAGGATCCATTGCTAGAAAGCTGGTGCAATCCTTTAGAAGTGTCAAAACATTGGGGTGTGTGTGTGTGTGTGTGTGTGTGTGCTGCCAGAGTTTTTGTGCTGATTTCTTCTAATTTAAAGGAGCTCTTGCTTCTTATTTTTGTATGTGCTACTGCTTAAATGGAAGTTTTAAAATTTTTATTATTTTTCCCTTGAGAGTATGCTCATGGTATCTATTGTGTATGATCATTTGGCTTTGTTTCTGTGTACGTTCAGTGGATTAATGTTCTGTATGAGCTCCTTGGTTATGGATGCCTTTTGTGGGATGGCATTTTCAAATGCTGCTTGTGATAGAAATGTATTGGATGTATGATCCAACACTATCTTCTGCAGGGCTGAGCTGCAGAGATCTCAGGAAGGTTATCTCACCCACTAGCACTACGCCCTTCTGGCAGCAGGTTTTTAATTTGATACAGCAGGTTTTTAATTTGATAATACAGTTCAGTCTTCATTCCAGTAGGTGATGACTAACAGTGAGATCTGTTTCTCCTTTGGACAGTCTGATGATGAGTGGAGGCACCCGCCCTGATGGGGGGTGGCAGGAAGAGATCATGATGGATTGCACTGAGGTCTTGAGGGAAGGGATGGAGGGTACACTAACTCTTTGTCTTGAGTAGGCAGGAATGTAATCTGCTCCCTTATCATGTCACAGAGTTCATGACCTTCAATTCATACAGACATTTTCCTATGGCTTCCAGCCACAGAGTGACTGATATCTGTAGAAATGCCCCTTTGGTGGCAACCACCAAAACGGTCTCAGGACAGAGTCTCTTCCCTCAGTCTGGAACAGACAGTTCTGCAGCTTGTATGCCCTCTATTGCTGGAATGCTTCTTCTCTGTGTAGGGAGGGAGAGTGTGATGCTACCCTTCATGCAAGCCCAGGTGGGGTTGGATCTTTCAACAGGCGTTGTAGCTACCATGAAAATCACTGGAAAGGTCATATCCAAGTGCACTTAAGCCAGCCCTGAGAAGGGAAAGCCTCTATGTGTCTGCAACTGTGGATGGAGAAGCAGGAGGTGACCCCTACTCCATATTTATTTACAGCCACCAGGGCTGCCCCCTTCAGTAATAAGCATAACATCTGAATTTTCTTTGTCCCAAGGAGGGGCTTTGGTGGATTGCACTAACCCCTCTTCTAGGGGTAGCCAGTGCTGTGGGGTAGATATTTGGAAATCCCATAGCTCCCCTGGGAGCAACTGGTCCCCTCTGGCTGCTAATGTCAGAGCATGTTGTGGGATATATTTGCAAGGCATTTGGTAATGTGGTAACACAAGGGCTAAGGTTCCTCCAGCAGAGGAGTTGCCCACAAAGGTACATAACCAGTAGGGCACACGCTGTCTTTGTTTGGGCCTAAACAGAATGTGAGTGCACCAGCATGAGTTGGCCACACGGTGCTCTGTCCCTGGGAAGTTTCCAGATTGCCACCAACAGCTTGCCTGGGGTTGCAAGGCCCGAGGGACTCCCTGAAAACAGCAACCAGCAGTGTGTCCCAAGAGTGAGGAGAGCAGAGAAGCACCTCCACCTACCATTTCTGTATGATTCTGAGTTCTTCAAGCGTTAATCTCTGCCAACTTTTGCTGCTTTCCTTTTCTGTATCCCAGCTTCTTCCCATCTGAAGAATTAATTTTTAGAGAAAAAAATCAATTCTTTTAATTTTTTAAATTAAAAAGATTTAAAGATTCTCCAATAGGTCCTGGCTGCTTTGCCTTAACTTTCTATTCAGATAGTTATCATTCACCTGTAACTTTGATCTTCTTTCTAGGGAGAGCTGCCATCTAACATCTTTAGTCAGCCATGCAAAGCAAACTAATGTATTAATCTGAAATGTATTATAACTGCATGGACATTATTTGAAACATTGGGCTCTCATTGTAAATACATAAAATTTTCTCTAAAATTAATATATATATTCCATAAAAATAATTTATAAAGGCAAAAAGAGATATGTGGTGCTTTTCAGAATGTGTGCATGTGTAGGGAGATATAGCTAGGAAGAGAAAGCCCTAAGGTACAGCATGAGAGCACTAAGTGAAAGAAGAGAAAGATGCGAGAGATGACAAAGAAAGGGGACTATTCCATTAAATCTTGGTCTTCTTTACCACATCACCTAGCTTTATCCCAGCCATTAGGAGCTAGGATCAGGACAAAAAATATCAAGAAAAAAGTGGCCAGAAGAGAAGAAAGGATCTGAAGCTGTGTCATGCCAGGTGTCAGGTTCCAGCCCATGTCAAAGTCCAAAGGGAGTGGGAAGATGGGTGGCAGATAGCTGAAAGAACACTCGAGGGGCCACAGACAGGTGAAAGATGGTTTTATTTGGCAGCTCACTTACACTGTCTGCCTTTGTCTCGGCTGCCTGCTCCTTCTCTGCAGCTCCTGTTGTTCCCACTCCTGCAGCTGCATTCCCTGGCCTGCAAAGCCAGCTCTCCCTTACAGGGTCAGCAGTTTCACATTCTCTCTCAGCCTGAGCTGAGCCATGCCATATGTACATCATAAGCAGGGCAGTTATACCTTTTACAAACAATAGTGGCATCAAGCTGGGTGATGAGCCTTCCCATGTTATGGCTACATAGCTGTAATTATATAACAAGTGGAGTTATGCACCTGCACTCCAAACTCACTGAATCACTCCGGCCCTGATGTCTGCCTCGACCTATTCTTGGGCATAGCATATCCATGTACCTTACACTCTACACTCTAGGCCTAGGGAGACATAGGCCTTGGATACACAGGTTATACATATAAGCTTTGGGTACATAGGCTCGATATATACACACAGGTTTTATAAATATGTTTTGGCCACAAAGGTTTGATATACAGGCTTGGCACACAGACCTTGCAAGCAGGTTGTGAAATATCTAGTTATGTGTGTGTGTAGACCTGCTTATGAGTTCACACGAGTAAACAAACACACATGGGGGAACTGAGAGGATGGGACAAATGGAAGCAGGGGATTCTGAAGGGAGAGACAGAGAGAAGAGGATCTATCAACAAAGACAATGTGAAAATTATGTATGCAAGTTTGTGTGACATCATCTGAAAAATATTAGCTGTTATTTAGAAAATTCTCACTTTTCAAAAAAAGATTATATTCATAAAACTTAAAAATTGATAGCCCAATAGAAAAAAAAAGACTCCTGAATGCCTTCTTATATACCATAATTGATGTTATGAAAGAATAAATTAGAATCGTACTCAGGAGCCATGGCAGTACCAAAAAGAGAAAGAATAAAAATCCATGCTATATTGAGCTTCAGTAATATTTTGACCTTATTTAGAAAGCACCTCAGATGTTGCTTCTCTGGATAAGTAGGCTTTACATACAAATCTTGAGTGTAGGTGTGGTCATACTTTTAGGCTAAAGAGTTTACAGGCTAAAGAGTGTGAAGATTATAAATTTTTGAGCATTATAGTACCACAGATAAATACTTGTACATTCATACACACTAACTCTAGCTACAGTTTCATTTAAACGCCACATAGGATAATTTAATTACTTACTCTCTGCTACTTTTACTTCAGGTGTTAAGTTGTGAACAAAAAGGCTCAAAACATTCAAACTAGTTTTGGTCATAGAAATAGTCTGAAACAAGAAAATATAAAATTCAAGGACAGTTCACGTTAGATTTCTAAAATCATCACAATGCTAAACTATCAAATTTAATTTTCCAGGTATAAACCAAATGCCTCAAGATTATTTTAAAGTATTTTCTCTTCTGCAAAGACTTTCCTTCCAACCTCTTCTCAAGATTACATACCAATGATTCACACTTGTGTTGAACACATTCCAAATTGCCTAAGTAGGAGGATGCACCTTCTAACAAAAATCAAACAAAGTCTTTTGAGGGTTTCTGTAACTGGTATTTTATTGAGAGGCATTTCTTTTCTATCATTTCAGGAGAATTCCCTGATAACAAATTAAAATACAATGAAAATATTATTATTAAAAAGTAATCAGTGATATTAACTTAAAGCAAATTTAATAAAATATATTTTTATTTATAGAATACTTAATCCTTTTTAGATGAGACAATAGCTCATTGCAATAAATGACTTTTTCTGGGAGAAAACTGGTATGAAATAGCTGGGGAAAGAAATTTGATGATATTATTAAATATATGAATGGCAAACTCCATTTTTTAGTAAATATATGTATATGTAGCCCAAATGTAACAGAGATTAATATATATAGGACATAAACTTTATAGTCAGGTTGAACAGAAGTAAATTCAATTTTATTGCACCATAGGTAAACCTAAGAAAGTATTTGGAATTCTTTCCCAAAATATGTCACTAGTTCTGTGTCCAAAAAACAAACAACAGAAAAATACAGTTTATATGTATGTGTAGCAAACACAAAGCTGATTGATAATCATCACGCAATGTATATGTATTTAAATCATCATGTTTTATCAATTCAATATTTTATATTTTTAAAAATTTAATTCAAAAAATTTAAATTAGAATCCACAAAGCTGTGAGTAAGGCTTTGATAGATGTCTTTGTTTTCCACTACAGACAATCCTGTAAACCCTAAACGAGGGAAAGCTTGACATGCACATCCAACAGTGACCAAAAATCCATTATGAGAAGAGTAATAGGGATAGTGGCTGAGGCATTTTTCTAGGTTGGTTGGGATGTGACAATACTATAGCAGAATCCTCCCTCTGACTATACTTACTAGTTTCCAATGACTACTGCAGAAAAACAATTTCACTTTGTGACCTGGGAAAACAGTATATCTCAGGAGAAGAACCCTTGCTCTCTGCTAATTCCATCAATACAAGTGATGCATTTGCTGATAAATGCTGGGGAAAAACTGTAGGCTATCTCATGTGCGATTATCATAACTTCATTTGGCAAAATCTCCAGAACCACAACCATGGGGACCCTCCCAAGATAAAAAAACACCCCCACCTCAGCCCTCTCTCTTTTACTATTTCCCCTAGTTGGCCTCCTCTTCATCTGGGGCTCTTTCTCAGACCTGTTTCCTTCCTCTCACTTTCTTCTAATTTTTTTCTATCTCTTGTTCTCCTCCCCATGTTTTCTTACTCTTTTTCTCTATTTCTTCCTCCACTTTCTCCATTTCCTCATCTTCTCACCCTTCTTTTGTCATAGCTTCCCTTCTCTCTATTTCTCCTGTCCCTCTCTCATCTGCTTGCAGTAGTCCTTTGGGATTCTTTGGGATGGATACTTTGGGGACGGATGTGTCCCCCAAGCATCTTCTCTGCAGAGCCTATTTCAGCAGATCTCCTTGGGGGTCACATCCTTTGCCCCAACACAGGCTTCATCTTTGGTTCATGCTGACCCTTTGTAGCCCAAACACATCATTTCCTTTGAGGAGGCAGAGAGGTTAGAGAGATAAACACATTGTTAGAAATCAAAATCCTATTTATTTATTTCTATCAAAAACACATTTTCAAAAGACCTCCCTTTTCAGAGCCTCCCATTTATAAGGTGCCTGCTTGATTTGTGCTTAAAGCCAGTTAATTGTTTTCTGCAAAAAGGCAAAAAACCAATCTGCTCTCATAAAATTGAATCCTGCGTCTTTGAAAATCTTGCAGAAATGTTGGCGGAATTGTTCTATTCAAGACTCAAAAGATCAAGAAAATGAAAATCTTTAGGAGACAACAACAAAAATTGCCAATGCTGTGTCTGCTATCTCTAATAGTTTAGATAGAAGATGTTAGAGCCAGCAACTGATAGCACTGATAAATTCCAGGGCTTATATATCAGAAATGAAATAGTTAAAGTAAATTATGCTTAAGGCATGGAAAAACATCATCCCCCACTACTGTTTAATTATATTAGTAAATAGTCCGCAGTCAGACTCCAAGAGAAAAAGCCCCTTGGAGCTGTGTTGGTGGGTGCTTTGTTCATGAAGTGAGTGTAAACATGGCCCTATGTATTCACAACCTTGGAATGCAAATGTTTTCCCCTATAATAATGCTAACGACTGTCCGATAATGAAGACTGAGCTACTGGATTATATACCCACAGTTCTCCTCTTTAAAAACTCTGTTTGTTTCTTACACTGTGAATTATTTCATGATAAAAGTATGGTTTAAAAATAGCCCTTATCTGTGTTGTTCTTGACAGATTTTCAAATGCAACCAAATTCTCTGATCCTGCTTGAACCAGACAAGAAATGATTGCTTTCATGTTTTCTTACTGAATCTTATCAGCTGTTTCCTAATTCACAATGTAGTATGTGATCATGACAGTCTTATCTGTGATTAACCTAAGTTAAAGTTTACTTTGTCCACTTTTTTAGATTTTCTTATTGGATGAAAGAGACATCCTAAACATTCAGTGGGAACTGTGTTAATGAAAATGACCCTAGCCAGCCATCCTGGCACTAAATATGTGTGGTTTGCTAATTACAAAACGAAAAAAAAACTCTATTGTCAGATTAAAATCTTTATCCCTTAACGAGCAGCAAGCTCAGAGTTTCTTTGTCTGAAGGGTGTCTTCAAATCCATTGTTCTGTGTCAGAGTCCAGAGAATCTGATTTTATACCTGAAAAATTCAACAGAAAATTATATATTTATATATAAATAGAAATTTATATTTTGAAAAATATAAGAAATATTTTTAAATAGGTAAAGGCATGATCTGAGAATGAAAATGATGCCAGTTCCTTGTTTAAAGTGTGTTAACTATTTAGTCTCAAGTAAAAAGAAAAGACGTATATATAAATGATCTTGTGATATTTACATTTGTCCAAATGATCATAAAAGGTTTACATTGGAAAGAATTTTAGAGGCCATCCAATGGGTCTCAAATTCAGTTTGCCTCAGAAACACCTGCAGAGCTTGTTAAATAACAGATCATGGGCTCGCTCATATTGTTTCTGAGTCCATAGAATTTGCATTTCCAATATGTCCCAGGTGATGCTGATATTGCTATTCTAGGGGTCACACTGAGAGGACCTCTGACTTAGTTCAGCCCTCTTGTTTTACAGACTGGAAACCTACAGTTTCAATACATTGTCCAATGCTAAACAACCTTTGAGTGGTTGAGGTAAGAAAAGAACCTGGTTTTTCTTGCAGTCAGTTTAATTGTTGGTTTTTACATGCACTCAGTTTAATTGTTGGTTTTCCACACCAGTGCTTCTCGAACTCTGATGTGCATACGAATAACCTAGGAAACTTTTTAAGACACAGCCTGTGATTCAGTAGGTCTGGGGAGGGACCTGGGCTTCTACATTTATAACAAGCTCCCAGGTGCTGCTGTCCTTGCAGTTGGCCCACAGACACACTTTAAGTAGCAAGGTCCTGCATTCTGCTATATAAAAGTGTCGTCCTTTTTATTTTAGTTATTTACACTAAAAATGTATAACATGTATTCTTTTCTTAATAGACCATTTGAAGAGCAGTTTTAGGTTCACAGTAAAATTGAGCAGAAGACACAGAGATTTTCCATACACCTTCTCCTCCCCCACTCACACTTCCACAGTCTCTCCCCCTATCAACATCCAGAACCATGGTGATGGTACATTTATTACAATGGATGAACTAACATTGACATATGATTATCATACAAAGTCCACAGTTTACATTAGGGTTCATTCTTGGTTTTGTATATTCTGAGTTTTGACAAATGTATAACGACATGTATCCACCACTATAGTAAAATGCAGAATAGTTTCACTGTCATAAAGATCCTCTGTGCTCTGCTTCTTTATCCTTGCTTCCCCCCTAACCAGGCAAACACTTATCTTTTTACTGTCTCAACAGTTTGGACTTTTCCAGAATGCATAGTTGGAACCAGAGTATGTAGCCTTTTCAGATTCATTTCTTTCACTTAGCAATATGCATTTAATATCCTCCATGTGTTTTCATGGCTTCATAGCTCATTTTGTTTTAGTGCTAAACAATATTTTATTGTTTGTATATACCACAGTTTATCCATTCACCTAACTGAAAATATTTTGGTTGCTTCCAATTTGGGAAACTTATTACTAAAGCTACTATAAACGTCTGTGAATGGGTTTTTCGTGAGCACAAATTTTCAATTCAGTTGAGTAAATACCAGGGAGCACGGTTGTATGGTAAGAATATGTTTCCTTTTGTTTTTAAAAAAACTGCCAAACTATCTTACAAAATAGCTATACTATCTTGGATTTCTACAAGCAATAAATGAGAATAACTTTTGCTCTCCATACTCCCAGCGTTTAGTGTTGTCAGGGGTGTTCTGGATTTTGGCAGTTCTCATAGATGTAAGTGGTATCTTATTGCTGCTTTAATTTGCAATTCCCTAATGACATATGATGTGAAGTATCTTTTCACATCCTCATTTGACATCTGTCTATCATCTTTGTGAGGTGTCTGTTCAGGTCTTTTGCCCATTTTTAAATCAGGTTATTCTTTTTCTCATTGTTGAGTTTTAAGAGTTCTTTGTATATTTTAGATAACAGTCCTTTCAGATATGTATTTTGTATATCTATGTCTTTGCAGGCTATGACTAATCTCATTTTCTTGATAGTAATTTTTTGAAGGCAAGAAACATAATTGCTTAATTAGAATTTATTCTTTCATGAAGTCTAGCTTTATTGATTAGCACTAAATATACATCATAGAAGTATATGAAATATTAAAAATGTCTTTTAAACTATCTTTTCATTACTTAAGAAAAAGAAGCATACTCTGAATATGTTAGGTATTTTTGCAGATGTATTAAATAGCCATTGCTTGCTTTTATATAAAAGTATTCATTCATTCAACAGCATTTATTATCAAGCACTTTCTCTGTGCTAGAGAGTTGGAATACTAGAGTCATAAGACCAAATCTCTGTCATCAAGTCTACTTAAGAAGGTAAGTGTAAAATAAAATACAGTGTAATATGATAGATGTTAGCACAAGCAGTATACACAGAAATGAAAAAACTTCTAGAGGAAAGAAGTATTTATGAATGACTTTCCAGATGAGGTGACTTCTGAGCTAGGTTTGTAAGTACATATGGGAGTCTGACAGATTTGGGGTGGGGGGCAGTTGGAAAGAGACAAACATTTCAGAATGAGATGTAGTAGAATTTAAGATATCATGATTAGGATAATGGTGGACAGGTGGCTGGACTAGATTGCAGCTCTGGATAAAGCAGTGGCCAGCGGCTTGCATTGTGAATTTTAGCTCCAGGTCGACTGCAAGGAAAAACCAGCAATCCCGAGAGGACCCACAGACCCTCTGAAGGAAGCTTATTGCTCCTGCAGGACCTAGGAGACCCCTCAAAACTGTGAGTGCCCCAACTGCAGAAGTCGGAAAGGGAGAGCTTCCACTCCTGAACACACACCCCAACTGGAGAAGCTGAGGGTTGGTTTGAGGGAGAAGAATCCAACATTACCTGGAGCGGAGTCAGTTTGGAGAGCTGAGCAAAATACAGGGGTAGAGGGAGCAGCAGAAAGGACCTGGGAGCTCGCTGGGTCCCCTAGCAGCCCATTCCTGCCTGGCACCACAGAGATTCAATGGGAGAGGATCAGGGGGTAAAACTCCACAGGGAGAAGGAAATCTTTAGCCAAAATATGTAACAACGTGAATGGGGTGAGAAACTTCCTGGCCAGTACACAGGGGAGGGGGCAAATCTGATGTGCAAACTCTACAAGCTGGGGAAGAATCAAGCCCTTTTCTTTCACATCTGGGAGATGGGTAGAAAAGGTTTTCAAGCACGTGTTGCTCTCTGCCTGGAAACTGTCTGGGAACTGTAAAGAAGGGAGAATGGTGGGAGTGAGCCTGGCCCTTCAATTTGTGAGGGAGCTGGATGAGGCCTGTGACTGTCAGCTTTCTCCTACTTCCCTGACATTCTGTATGACTCAGCAAAGGCAGCCATAATCCTCTTAAGTACACAACTCCGGTGACCTGGGAATCTCACCCCCATACCCCACAGCAACCACAGCAAGACCCCCCCCCAAGGAGAGTCTGAGCTCAGACACGCATAGCCCCATTCCCACCTGACAGTCCTTCCCTACCCACCCTGGTAGCAGAAAACCTAGGGCATATAATCTTGGGAGTTCTAGGGCCCCATCCACTGCCAGTTCCTCCCCATAATACCACAGCTGACGCTCTCTGGAAATCATCACCTCCTGGCAGGAGGCCAGCCAGCATAAAAATAGAACATTAAACCACCAAGGCTAAGAACCCTCATGGAGTCCATTGCACACTCTGCCAGAACAGGCACTGGTATCCATGGCTGAGAGACCCATAGACAGTTCACATCACAGGATACTATGCAGACAACCACTAGTACCAGCCCGGAGCTGGGTAGACTTGCTAGGTGGCTAGACCCAGAAGAGAGACAACAATCACTGCAGTTTGGCTCACAGGAAGTCACATTCATAGAAAAATGGGGGGAGTACTACATCAAGGGAACACCCTATGGGACAAAAGAATCTGAACAATAGCCTTCAGCCCCAGACCTCCCCTCTCACAGAGTCTACCCACATGAGAAGGGACTAGAAAACCAATCCTGGTAATATGTAAAAACAAGGCTCTTCAGTACTCCCCCAAAATCACACTAGTTCACCAGCAATGGATCCAAACCAAGAAGAATTCCCTGATTTACCTGAAAAAGAACTCAGGAGGTTAGTAATTTAAGCTAATCAGGAAGGAACCAGAAAAAGGTGAAGCCCAATGTAAGGAAATCTAAAATATGATATAAGAAGTGAAGGGAGAAATATTCAAGGAAATATATAGCTTTTAAAAAATAATCAAAAATTCAGGAAACTTGGGACACACTTTTAGAAATGTAAAATTCTCTGGAAAGTCCCAGCAATAGAATTGAACAAGCAGAAGAAAGAAATTTAGAACTCGAAGAAAAGGTCTTCCAATTAACCCAATCCAACAAAGACAAAGATAATAAGAAAATATGAACAAAGCCTCCTAGAAGTCTGAGATTATGTTAAACAACCAAACCTAAATCAGTGGTTTTGAGGAAGAAGAGAATTCTAAAAGCTTGGAAAGCATATTTCAGGAAATAATCGAGGAAAGCTTCTCCAGCCTTGCTAGAGACCTAGACATCCAAACAATAGAAGCACAAAGAATACCCGGGAAATTCATCGCAAAAAGATCTTTGCCCAGGCACATTGTCATCAGGCAATCCAAAGTTAAGATGAAGGAAAGCATTTTAAGAGCCATGAGACAGAAGCACCAGGTAACCTATGAAAGAAAACCTATCAGATCAACAGCAGATTTCTCATCAGAAATCCTATAAGTTAGAAGGGGTTGGAGCCCTATCTTCAGCCTCCTCAAACAAAACAATTATCAGCAAAGAATTTTGTAGCCAGCAAAAGTAAGCATCATATATGAAAGATATAGGCTTTCAGACAAACAAATGCTGAATTTGTCATTACCAAGCCACAGCTACGAGAACTGCTCAAAGGAACTCTAAATCTTGAAACAAATGCTGGAAACACATCAAAACAGAACCTCTTTAAAGTGTAAATAACACAAGACCTATAAAACAAAAATACAAATTAAAAAGCAAAACAAAAAAAACAAAGTACATAGGCAAAAAAGAGCCCAATGAATGCAATGGTACCTTACATTTCAATACAAACATTGAATGTAAATGGCCTAAATGTTCCACTTAAAAAATACAGAACTGCAGAATCGATAAGAACTCACCAACAAACTATCTGCTGCCTTCAGGAGACTCACCTAGCACAAAAGGACTCACATAAGTAAAGGGGTGAAAAGGCATTTCATGCAAATGGACACCAAAAGTGAGCAGAGGTAGCTATTCTTATACCAAACAAAATAAACTTTAAAGCAACAGCAGTTAAAAGAGACAATGAGGCACATTATATACTGGTAAAAGGCCTTGTCCAACAGGAAAATAGCATAATTCTAAACATATATGCACCTAACACTAGAGCTCCCAAACTTATAAATCAATTACTAATAGACATAAGAAATGAGATAGACAGCAACAAGATAATAGCGGGGGACTTTAATACTCCACTGATAGCACTAGACAGGTCATCGAGACAGAAAATCAACAAAGAAACAATGGATTTAAACTATACCCTGGAACAAATCGACTTAACAGATATATACAGAATATTTCATCCAACAACTGCAAAATACACATTCTATTCAACAGTGCATGGAACTTTCTCCAAGTTTGACCATATGATAGGCTGCAAAACAAGTCTCAATAAATTTAAGAAAATCAAAATTATATCAAGCACTCTCTCAGACCACAGTGTAATAAAACTGAAAATCAACTCCAAAAGGAACCTTCAAAGCCATGCAAATACACGGAAATTAAATAACCTGCTCCTGAATGAGCTTTGGGTCAAAAAATGTAATCAAGATGGGAATTTAAAAATTATTTGAACTGAATGACAATAATGATACAACATATCAAAACATCTGAGATACAGCAAAGGTGGTGCTAAGAGGAAAGTTCATAGCTCTAAATGCCTACATGAAAAAGCCTAAAAAAGCACAAACTCTAAGGTCACACCTCAAGGAGCTAGAGAAACAAGAACAAACTAAACCCAAGCCCAGAAGAAGAAAGGAAATAACCAAGATCAGAGCAAAACTAAATGAAATTGCAACAAACAACAACAAAAACAATACAAAAGATAAATGAAAGAAAAAGCTAGTTCTTTGAAAAGATAAATAAAATTGGTAGACCTTTGACAAGATTAACCAAGAAAAGAAGACAGAAAATCCAAATAACCTCACTATGAAACAAAACAGGAGATATTACAACTGACACCACTGAAATACAAAAGATCATTCAGTGCTACTATGAACACCTTTACACACATAAACTAGAAAACCTAGAAGAGATGGATGAAGTCCTGGAAAAATATAACGTTTTAGCTTAAATTAGGAAGAGTTAGATACCCTGAACAGACCAATAATAAGCAGTGAGATTAAAATGGTAATTAAAAAATTATCAACAAAAAAAGTCCAGGATCAGATGGATTCACAATAGAATTCTACCAGGCTTTCGAAGAAGAATTGGTACCAATCCTTTTGACACTATTCCACAAGATAGAGAAAGAAAGAACCAACCGTAATTCATTTTATGAAACTGGGATTACCCTAATACCAAAATCAGAGAAGCACATAACCAAAAAAAAAAAAAAAAACTGCATGCTGATATCCTTGATGAACCTAGATGCTAAAATCCTTAACAAAATACTTGCTAACCATATTGAACAACATATCAAAAAGATTATCCACCATGATCAAGTGTGTTTCATACCAAGAATGCAGGAATGGTTTAACATACTCAAGTCAATAAATGTGATATATCACGTAAACAGAATTAAAAACAAAAATAACATGATCATTTCAATAAATGCAGAAAAAAGCATTTGACAAAATCCAGCATCTGTTTATGATAAAAACTCTCAGCAAAATCAGCATACAAGGGACATACCTTAATGGAATAAAAACCATCTACGACAAACCCACAGCCAACATAATACTGAATGGGGAAAAGTTGAAAGCATTCCCTCTGAGAACTAGACCAAAACAAGGATCCCACTCTCACTACTCCTCTTCAACGTACTACTGGAAGTCCAGACCAGAGCAATCAGATAAGAGAAAGAAAGAAAGAGCATCCAAGTCAGTAAAAAGAAAAAAAGTTAAACTGTCACTGTTTGCTGACAATATAATTGTTTACCTTGAAAACCCTAAGGACTCCTCCAGAAAGCTCCTAGAACTCATAAAAGAATTCAAGTATCTGGATACCAGATTAATATACACAAATCAATAGCTCTTCTATACACCAACAGCAACCAAGCAAGTTCAAATTGTTTGAGTTCAAATCAAGTTGAGTTCATATCAAGAATTCAACCCCTTTTACAATAGCTGCAAAAAAATAAATAAATAAATAAAAGACCTAGGAATATACCTAACCAAAGAGTTGAAAGAACTCTTCAAGGAAAACTACAAAACAGTGCTGAAAGAAATCATAGATGACACAAATGGAAACACATCATATGCTGATAGATGGGTAGAATCAATATTGTGAAAATGACCATACTGCCAAAAGCAATCTACAAATTTAATGCAATCTCCATCATTCTTCACAGAATTACAAAAAGCAGTTCTAAAATTCATATGGAATATAACCAAAACAAGACTAAACAAAAAGAACAAATCCAGAGGCATCACATTACCTGATTTCCAACTATACTATAAGGCCATAGTCACCAAAAATAGGCAGATAGACCAAAAGAACAGAATAGAGAACCCAGAAATAAACCCAAATACTGACAGCTAGCTGATCTTCGACAAAGCAAACAAAAACGAAATGGGAAAGGACACCCTTTTCAACAAATAGTGCTGAAATAATTAGCTAGCTACATGTAGGAGAATGAAACTGGGTCCTCAACTCTCACTTTTACAAAAATCAACTCAAGATGGATTAAGGACTTAAATGTAAGACCTGAAACTATAAAAATTCTGGAAGATAACATTGGAAAACCCCTTCTAGACATTGGCTTAAGCAAGGATTTCATCACCAAGAACCGAAAAGCAAATGCAATAAAAACAAAGATAAATAGCCGGGACCTAATTAAACTAAAGAGCTTTTGTACTGCAAAAGGAATAGTTAGCAGATTAAACAGGCAACCCACAGAGTGGGAGAAAATTCTCACAACCTATATATGTGACAAAGGACTAATATTCAGAATCTATAACAAACTCAAATCAGTAAGAAAAATAATAAACAATCCCATGAAAAAGTGGGCTAAGGACATGAATAGACAATTTTCAAAAGAAGATACACAAATGGCCAAAAAGCATATGAAAAAAATGCTCAACATCAGTAATAATCAGGGAAATGAAAATCAAATCCACAGTGTGATACCACCTCACTCTTGCAAAAATGGCTATAATCAGAAAATCCAAAAACAGTAGATGCTGGTGTGGATGTGGTGAACAGGGAACACTTCTACACTGCTGGTGAGAATGTAAACTAGTACAGCCACTATGGAAAACAGCGTGGAGATTCCTTAAAGAACTAAGAGTAGAACTATCATTTGATCCAGCAATCCCACTACTGGGTATCTACCCAGAGAAAAAGAAGTCATATTCAAAAAATATACTTGCACACGCATGTCTTTAGCAGCACAATTCACAATTGCAAAATTGTGGAACTAACTGTAATGTCCATAAATCAATAAATAGATAAAGAAAGTGTGATATATACATACACACACACACACACACACACACACACACACACACACACACACATATATGCATACAATGGAATACTACTCAGTCATAGAAAGAAATGAATTAACAGCATTTGCAATGACTTGGGTGAGAATGGAGACTATTATTCTAAGTGAAATAAATCAAGAATGGAAAACCAAACATCGTATGTTCTCACCGATACGTGGGAGCTAAGCTATGAGACGCAAAGGCATAAGAATGATGCAATAGATTTTGGGGAGTTGGGGGGGAGAATGGGAGGGAAGGGAGGGATAGGAGACCACAAACTTGTGCAGTGTATACTGCTCGAGTGATAGGTGCACCAAAACTCACAAATCACCACTAAAGAACTTACTTATGTAACCAAATACCACCTGTACCCTGATAACTTATGGAAAATAAATAAATATAAAAATTAAAAAATATTTAAGACTAGAAGAGGAGCTACCTGAAGATGAAATCTTGAAGAAGGTTTACATTTAGGGAGCTAAAGAAAAAAGAGAAATAAAATAGAAATAGAACATTTTCAGAGACTTGGGAGAAACTAATATTCAAAGCTAACTTTAAAAATGGAATAGAATTACATATTGGTTGCACTTATACTCCAGCAGATGTAAACAATGAGCATCTAATTTCTCATCAGTTTTTAGTCCATGTAAAAGTCAATTAACTATAGCTCAATAAGATTCATTGTTAAAGCAGACACACTGGCTAAACTTCAGGGATTCAGACAAGTTTAAAAGTTATAATTTTAAAAACAACATCTCTTTTTAGCTATTAAAGTGCAAAGTAATATATAAACTTTTACCTTAAGTGTAATGTGCTTTAAAGCAATTTAATAAGACAGAATCAACTGACTAAATCGTAAGCTTCAAGAGGGCAAGGACTGTAAGTGGAATTAATAAACTCCTAAAGATTAATTAACTAGTATTTTTACTTCTGATCTTGATCTTTACTTCCTTAAAAACATATATATATATATATATATATATATATATATATATATATATATATGGTTTCTTGTTTTTTTTTAAAGAAATGTCTTCTTTTCTCTGCATTTATTCACAATGCAGCTCAGTTGCAAGCCCCTACTCTTTTTGGCAGCGTCCTTCTCTTTAGGGAGCTATCTTTCTCTGACTCAGACATTTCTGCCTTTCCTTCTCTCTTGGGTAAGACCTCTACCTAAATTTTCCAGCTATATTTCAGCTAAAAGATCCCTTCTTTCCTGTTTGGGTAATTCATTTCTCTCCAGTTTATTTTCTACTCTGCAGTGTCCCTGTCTCTCCTTGGAAGAAAGAACTCTTACACAATTTTCTTAGCTCTCAACAAATCTGAGCGCAGTGATTTAGAGGTATAATGAGATATTTTTCTCAGATATGACTTTTTAGATTGAGAATGAATTCCCAGAATCACTCAAATGGAAACTTAAATACATTAACTTATTATGTGTTAATTAACTGACTTTTGTTTTCTATCTAACCTTGTTATCACCATTAAACATTAAATATAAAACATTGTTATCAATTTAAGGATTATTCAGTATTTAACATGGTTAAATCATATTTATGGACTGACTATCATGTCAATTCAGAAATCATCAGCTCTTAAAATTAAAATATAAATATAGACAATTAAACTCAACATCATTGAGCAGAAGGAAAGAAATAATAAAAACTAAGAACATTTATCAGTGGAATTGTAAACAGGAAAGCCATCAAGAAAATTCAATGGAATAAAAAGCTGGTTCTATGAAAAAATCAAATTTATAAATCTCTACTAAGACTGGGAAAGGAAGAAATCTACTAAGATGGGAAAGCAAGATGGAGAAGGTACAAATCACCAGCATCAGAAATAAATCAGGGGCTATCAACACAGATCCTACAGATGTCAAAAGCATAATAAGGGAATACCATGAATGACTTCATGCTCATAAATTTGACAATGTAAAGTGCAATTTGATATATATATATATATATATATATATATATGTATGTATGTATAAACTCAGAAGAAATGAACTTGAAAATCCACAAGCTACCAAACTCAACCAAGATAAAATAAACAAACTAAATGGTCCTTCAAACACTAAAATGAATTAGCAATTTAAAAGCTCCTGAGAAAGAAATCACTGGGCATATATGGTTTCACTGAAGAATTCTACCAGACATTTGCATAACAAAATCCAATTTTATACAACCTCTTCCAGAAATAAAAGAGGAAAGAAGATTTCTTATCTAATTTTATCAAGATAATACTACCCTGAGACAAAAATCAGACAAAGACAAAACAGAGAAAGAAAACTACAGGTCAGTATCTCTCAGGAACTTGGATGCAAAACTCCTCAACAAAACATTAGCAATCAAATCCAGCAATGTATAAAAATTATTACAAACATGTCCAAGTGGTATTTATCCTAGGTATGTAAGCCTGGTTCAACATTTGAAAAATCAATGTAATCTACCGTATACCCAGGCTAAAGAAGAAAACTCATATGAGCATATCGATTAATGCAGAAAAAACATTTCACAACATCAATCAATCATAATAAAAACCTCATCAAGCTAGGAGTAGAAGAGAAGCTTCTTCAACTTGATAAAAATACATCTAAAAAACACCTATAGTTAATATACTTAATGGTGAAAGACTCAGGCAAGGATGTTCATTCTTACCACTCATTCAAACATAGTACTCAAAGTTCTAGCCATTTCAGTAAGACAAAAAAAATAAAAAAGAAAAAGAGAAACTCACACATATTAGAATGGAATAAAGCTGTCTCTTTTTGAAGGTGACAAGCTGTCTGTGTAGAAAATCCTAAGGAATACACACACACACACACACACACACACACACACACACACACACACACACTCCTAAAACTAGGAAGTTCAGCAAGGTTGTAGGACACAAGATTAACAAAGAAAAGTTCATCACATTTCTATATACAAAGAAAGAACATATGGAAGCCAAAATTAATATTACAGTGTCATTAGGAACTTTCAGAAAAAAAAGGAATACTTAAATATAAACTTAACAAAACACATACAGCATCTGTATGCTGAAAGTTATAAAATGATGATTAAAAAAAAATCAAAGAGCCGGGCGCGGTGGCTCACGCCTGTAATCCCAGCACTTTGGGAGGCTGAGGCGGGTGGATCACGAGGTCAAGAGATCGAGACCATCCTGGTCAACATGGTGAAACCCCGTCTCTACTAAAAATACAAAAAATTAGCTGGGCATGGTGGTGCGTGCCTGTAATCCCAGCTATTCAGGAGGCTGAGGCAGGAGAATTGCCTGAACCCAGGAGGCGGAGGTTGCGGTGAGCCGAGATCGCGCCATTGCACTCCAGCCTGGGTAACAAGAGCGAAACTCCGTCTCAAAAAAAAAAAAAAAAAAAAAAATCAAAGACCTAAATAAATGGAAAGACATGCTTGCTGATTTATGGACTGGAAATCTCAACATAGTAAAGATGTTAATTCTTTCCAAATTATAGGTTTAATGCAATTCCTATAAAAATTCCAATAAGCGTTTTTTGTAAGCATACACAGAACAAGCTTATTCTAATATTTACATGAAAAGGCATCAATCCTAGCATAGCTAAAACCATCTTGAAGAAGGAATAAAGTAGAAGGACTCACTCTACCCAATATTCAGTCCCACTAAGTAGATAGAGTGTAATCAAGACAGTGTGATATTGTGGATAGATAAATATAAAGATCAAGGGAAGAGCATAGAGAACCCACACAAATAGACCCACACAAAATATGTTCAACTGATATTTGACAAAGGTGCAAAAGTAATTCAATGGAGATGGGTAGCTTTTTCAACATATGGTGCTGGAACACGATAGGAAAACATGAATCTCAGCATAAATTTTATACCTTATACAAAAATTAACTCAGAGTGGGTCACAGACTTAAATGTAAAACATACAGCTATGAAATTTTTAGGAAAAAAATAGGAGAAAATCTTGAAGACCTAGGGTCAGGCATGAATTCTAAGACTTAACAAAATCACAATCCATATGAGATAAAATTAATAAATTAGGCGTCATCAAAGTTTTTAAGTTTTTCCATCCAGTGTGGTGGCTCATGCCTGTAATCCTAGCACTTTGGGAGGCCGAGGCATATGAATCACCTGAGGTCAGGAGTTCGAGACCAGCCTGGCCAACATGGTGAGACTCCATCTCTACTAAAAGTACAAAAAAATTAGCCAGGCATGGTGGTATGTACCTATAATCCCAGCTACTCAGGAAGCTGAGGCAGGAGAATCTCTTGAACCCAGTAGGTAGAGGTTGCAGTGAGCTGAGATTGCACCATTGTGCTCCAGCCTGGGTGACAGAGCAGGACTCCATCTAAAAATAGTAAAAATAATATTTTTTAAAGTTTTAAAATTTTTTTCAGTGAAAGACCCTTTTAAGATGATGAAAAATTAAGCTACAAACTGGGAGAAAATATTTTCAAACCATCTGTCTAACAAAGGTCTAGCATGTAGAATATATTAAGAACACTCAAAACTCAACAGTAAACAAATATTCCAAATAGGAAAAGACATGAAGCTAGGTGTGGTGATATGAACCTGTAATCCCAGCTACTCAGGAGGCTGAGGTGGGAGCATCTCTTAAGCCTAGGAATTCAAGACCAGTGTGGACAATGTAGAGAAACCCTGTCTCAATAAAAATAAAAATAAAAAAAGAAATGAACAGGTATTTAACCAAAGAGGATATATAATTGACAGATAAACACATGAAAATATATCAGTCATTAGGGAAATATATTATAGAAATCACTACATACCTATCATAATGACTAATATACAAAATAGCAACAAGACTAAATGCTGACAGAGATTCAGAGAAACTAAATCACTCATACATTGCTGTTGGGAATGAAAAATGCTACCACCACTATGTAAAACAATTTGACGTTTTCTTATGAAACTAAACGTGCAACTCACGTACAATGCAGAAACTATATCCTTGGGCAATCCCAGAGAAATGAAATTTCATGTTCACACAAATATTTGTCATGGATGTTTTATTTATGGTAATCAAAAACTGGAAACAACCTACATGTTCTTCAACAGATGAACAGCAAAACAAACTGGTACATCCATATATCATAAAATATTACTCAGCAGTAAAAGAATACTTATGACAACATGGATGAATCCCTGGGGAATTATACTGAGTGGAGAAAGTCAATGCTAAAATGTTAAATATTGTGTAACTTGATTTATAGAACAGTCTTTAAATGACAAAATTATGGAAATGGAGAACAGATGACTGGTTGCCACTGCAGGGATGGGCGTAGGTGGGTGTGGCTATGAAGGAGCAATGGAAGGAATCCTTGTGATGATGGAGTTGTTCTGTATCTTGCCGATAGCATGTCAACATCCGGTTGTGATATTGTTCTATAGTTTTGAAGATGCTACCATTGAGGGAAGCTGGGTAGAAAGTACATAGAATCTCTTATTATTTCTTAAAACTGTTTGTGAACTTCCAATTATCTCAAATTAATTTAAAATCATCAGTTGTAATCTTTTCCTGTTTTCTAATCATCTGGAAAAAAAATGTACTGATTCCAAAAGAAGAAGAGGAAATCAAATTACATAAAATACTATGGAGAGGAAATGAGGACTTTAATCTATTTTATGAAATACTAATACTTATAATACTAACAACCCATATTACAAACATGAAGCATCATATGGAATATTGCAAGACCACAGAATATGGCATTGCTTTCTTATTTTATATGGAGCAAGATGGTGTGTGAGGAACCAAAATAAATTGGGTAGCATACAATCTCAGTCTCTCCTCATAAAATGTTAATAAAATGGCATTTGTATCTCAATCTCATTCAAATTATGGCTTTAAGCAGTGTTTCTTCTGTTAACATTCATTAGTCTTATTAATGAGTTTTATCCACTGATGATGGTATATCTATTAACATTAAGATAGATTATGTAGGACATTAGTTAGTTAATTGGATTCTATAAAGTGAAAATTGTCCAATTTCTTTTATTTAATTATTTATTAAAAATAATTTGGCCAGGCGTGGTGGCTCATGCTTGTAATCCAAGCGCTTTGGAGGCCAAGACGGGTGGATCACCTGAGATCGGGAGTTCAAGACCAGCCTGACCAGCATGGTGAAACCCCGTCTTTAAAAATAATAATAATAATAATAATTTCAACTTTTATTTTATATTCTGGAGCTACATGTTCAGGTTTGTTACATAGGAATATTGTGCAATGCTAAGGTTTGACGTATGAATGATTCTGTCACGAAGATTTTGAGCATAATACCCAATAGCTATGTCTTCAAACCTTGACCCCCTTCCTCCCTCTCCTCTCCAGTAGTCCCCAGTGTCTATTGTTGCCACCTTTATGTCTTTGAATACCCAGTGTTTACTGCCCACTTATAAGTGGGAGCATACAGTATTTGGTTTTCTGTTCATGTATTAATTTGCTTAAGATGATGGCCTCCAACTGCATCCATGTTGTTGCAAAGAATGTAATTTTGTTCTTTTTTATGGCTGTGTAGAATTCCATGATTGGAATTCTATTTTATTTATTTTTTATTTTTATTTCAATAGTTTTGGAGGACCAGGTGGGTTTGGTTACATGAATAAGTGCTTTAATGGTGATTTCTAAGATTTTGGTGCACCCATCACCTGAGCAGTCAGTGTACACTGTACCTATGTAGTCTTTTATCCCTCCCCTTTCCCACTCTTCCCTGCAAGTCCCCAAAGTCCATTGTGTCATTGTTATGCATTTGTGTCCTCATAACTTAGCTGCCACTTATAAGTGAGAACATACCATGTTTGATTTTCCATTCCTGAGTTACTTCGCTTAGGATAATGGTGTCCAACTCCATCCAGGTTGCTGCAAATGCCATTATTTCATTCCTTTCTATGGCTGAGTAGTATTCCATGGTATGTATATATATATACATACATATATTATATCATATATATATAAAATCACATTTTATTTGTCTACTTGTTGATTGATGAGCATTTGAACTAGTTCCATGTTTTTGCAATTGCAAATTGTGCTTTCATGAACACACACATGCAGCTGTCTGTTTCATAAATGACTTCTTTTCCTCTAGGTAGATAATAGCCTGTAGTGGGATTGCTGGATCAAATGGTAGATCTACTTTTAGTTCTTTAAGGAATCTCCATACTGTTGTCCACAATGGTCAATATGGTTTGGCTCTGTGTCCACACCCAAATCTCATCTCAAATTGTAATCCCCATGTGTCAAAGGAGGGACTTGATGGGAGGTGATTGGATCATGGGGGGCAGTTTCCCCCATGCTGTTCTCATGATAGTGAGTGAGTTCTCACAAGATCTGATGACTTTAAAGTGTTTGGCCATTTCCCCTTCATGCTTTCTCTTTCTCCTGCCACCCCGCGAAGAAAGTACTTGCTTCCCTTTCACCTTCCACCATAATTGTAAGTTTCCTGAGGTTTCCCAGCCATGCAGAATTGTGAGTCAATTAAACTTCTCTTTATAAATTACCCAGTCTTAGATAGTTTGTTATAGCAGTGTGAAAATGGACTGATACAGTAATTGTACTAGTTTACATTCCCACCAGCAGTTAAAAAGTGCTCCCTTTTCACCACTCCCATGCCAAAAACTATTACATTTTTTTATTTTTTAATTATGACCATTCTTGTAGAAGTGAGGTGGTACTGTCACATTGTGGTTTTTATTTGCATTTTCTTGATAATTAATGATGTTCAGCATTTTTTCATGTTTATTGGCCACTGTATATCTTCTTTTGAGAATTGTCTATTCATATCCTTAGCCCACTTTTTGATGGAATTATTTCATTTTTTTTCACTTGGTGATTTGTTTGAGTTCCTTGTAGATTCTGGATATTAGTCCTTTGTTGAATGCATAGTTTGCAAAAATGTTCTCCCACTCTGTAGGTTGTCTGTTTACTTTGCAGATTATTTATTTTGCTGTGAAGAAGCTTTTTAATTTAATTAAGTCCAAATATTTATCTTTGTTTTTGTTGCATTGTTTGTGGGTGCTTGACCATGAACTCTTTGCCTAAGCCAATGTCTAGAAGAGTTTCCTGATGTCATCTTCTAGAACTTTTATGGTTTTGGGTCTTAGATTTAAGTATTCGATTCATCTTGGTTGATTTTTGTATAAGGTGAGAGATGAGGATCCAGTTTTATTCTTTTACATGTGGATTGTCAATGATCCCAGTTCCATTTGTTAAATTGGGTGTCCTTTTCCCACTTTCAGTTTTTGTTTGTTTTGTTGAGGATCAGTTGGCTTTAAGTAATTGGCTTTATTTCTGGGCTCTCTATTCTGTTCCATTGGTCTATGTGCCTATTTTTATACCAGTACCACACTGTTTGGGTGACTATGGCCTTTTGGTATATTACAAAGTCGGGTAATGTGATGCTTCCAGATTTGTTCTTTTTGCTTAGTCTTCCTTTGGCTATGTGGGCTCTTTTTTGATTCCATATGAATTTTAGGATTGTTTTTCCTAGTTCTGTGAAAAATAATGACGGTATTTTGATGGGAATTGCACTGAATTTTTAGATTGCTTTTTGGTAGTATGGTCATTTTCACAATATTGATTCTACTCATCCATGAGCATAGGAGTCTTTCAATTTGTTTGTGTTGGCTATGATTTTTTTCAGCAATGTTTTGTTATATTACTGTAGAAGTCTTATACCTCTTTAGTTAGGTATATTCCTAAGTTTTTGTTGTTGTTGTTGGTTGTCGTTGTTGCTTTGCAGCTATTGTAAAAGGGGTTGAGTTCTTGACTTGATTCTTACCTTGGTTGCTGTTGGTGTATAGCAGTGCTACTGACTTGTGTATATTGATTTTGTATCCTGAAACTTTACTGAATTTATTTATCAGATCTAGAAGCTTTTAGGATGATTCTTTAGGGTTTACTAGGTATATGATCATATCATCAGTGGCAATTTGACTTCCTGTTTACTGATCTAGATGCCCTTTATCTCTTTCTCTTCTCTGATTGTTCTTGCTAGGACTTCCAGTACTATGTTGAATAGAAGTGATACAAATGGGCATTCTTGTCTTGTTCTGGTTCTCAAGGGGAATGCTTTAACTTTCCGCCATTCTGTTAACTGTTGGCTGTAGGTTTGTCATAGATGGCTTTTACTACCTTAAGGTATGTCCCTTCTATGCTGATTTTGCCGAGAGTTTTAATCATAAAGAGATGCTAGCCTTTGTCAAATTCTTTTATTTGCATCTATTGAGATGATCATATGATTTTGGTTTTTAATTCTGTTTATGTGATGTATCACATTCATTAACTTGCATGTGTTAAACAATCTCTGCATCTCTGGTATGAAACATGCTTTTTGATACACTGTTGGATTTGGTTAGCTAGTATTTTGTTGAGGGTTTTTTCATCTATGTTTATCAGGGATATTAGGCTGTAATTTTCTTTTTTGCTGTTGTTATATCCTTTCCTGGTTTGGGTATCAGGATTATACTGGCTTCATAGAATACATTAGGGAGGATTCCCTCTTTCTCTATATTTTAAAATAGTGTCAGTAGGATTGAGACAAGTTCTTCTTTAAATGTCTGATATAATTCAGCTGTGACTCTATCTGGTCCTAGGCATTGTTGTTGGCAATTTTTAAATTACCATTTCAATTTCACTGCTTGTTATTGGTCTCTTCCGAGTTGCTATTTCTTCCCAGTTTAATCTAGAGGATTGTATATTTCAGACATGTATCCATATCTTTTAGGTCTTCTAGTTTGTGCACGTAAAGGTGTTCATGGTAGCCTTGAATGATCTTTCATATTTCTGTGGTATGGTTGTAATATTTCCTGTTTCACTTCTAATTAAGCTTATTTGGATTTTCTCTCTTCCTTTCTTGGTTAATCTTGCTACTGGTCTATCAGTTTGATTTATGTTTTCAAAGAACCAGTTCTTTGTTTCATTTATCTTTTGTATTTTTCGTTGTTGTTTCAATTTCATTTAGTTTTGTGCTGACCTTGCTTATTTCTTTTCTTCTGCTGGGTTTGGGTTCAGTTTGTTCTTGTTTCTCAAGCTCCTTGATGTGTGACCTTAGATTGTCTATTTATGCTCTTTCAGACTTTTTGATGTAGGCGTTTAATGATATGAAATTTCCTCTTAGAACTGCCTTTGCTACATCCCAGAAGTTTTTATAGGTTATGTCCCTATTATTGTTCAGTTTAAAGAATTTTTTAATTTCCATCTTGATTTCACTGTTGACCCCATGATCATTCAGAGCAGGGTATTTAACTTCTGTGCATATATATGGTTTCGAGGGTTTCTTTTGGAATTGTTTTCCAATTTTATTCCACTGTGATCTGAGAGAGTACTTGATATAATTTTGATTTTCTTAAATTTATTGAGATTTGTTTTGAGGCCTGTCATATGGTCTATCTTGGAGAAAGTTCCATGTGCTGATAAATAGAATGTATACTCTGCAGTTGTTGGGTAAAATGTTCTGTAAATATCTGTTAAGCCCATTTGTTCTAGGATATAGTTTAAGTACATTGTTTCTTTGTTGACTTTCTGTCTTGATGACCTGCCTTGGGCTGTCAGTGGAGTATTAAAGTCCCCCACTATTATTGTGTTGCTGTCTCTCTCATTTCCTAGGCCTAGTAGTAATAGTTTTATAAATTTGGGTGCCCCAGTCTTAGGTGCTTATATATTTAGGATTGTGATATTTTCCTGTTGGACTAGTCCTTTTATCATTATATAATATCCCTCTTCATCTTTTTTTTAACTGTTATTGTTTCAAATTCTGATTTGTCTGATATAAGAATAGCTACTTCTGCTCACTTCTGGTGTGCATTTACATGGAATCTTCTACCCATTTACCTTAAGTTTATGTGAGTCCTTATGTGTTCATTGAGTCTCTTTAAGACCGTAAATACTTGGTTGGTGAATTCTTATCTATTCTGCCATTCTGTATTTTGAAATGTAGCATTTAGGCTATTTACATTCAGTGTTAGTATTGAGATGTGAGGTTCTGTTCTAGGCATCATGCTGGTTGTTCTGGCTGTGGCCTGAATGACTTGTTTTTTTGTTTGTTTGTTTTGTTTTGTTTTCCATTGTGTTATTGTTTTATAAGCCCTGTGAGATTCATGCTTTAAGGAGGTTCTATTTTGGTGTATTTCAATTTCATTTCAACATTTTATAGCTCCTTTTAGCTTTTTTTCTTTTTTTCTTTTTTTTTTTTTTTGTAGTGCTATTTTGGTAGTGGTAACATCTCTTAGCATTTGTTTGTTGCATTCATTTCTGAAGCTTTATTTGGTTTGATACAAAATTCTTGACTGATAATTGTTTTGCTTAAGAAGGCTAAAGATAGGACCTCAATGCCCTCTAGCTTGTAGGACTTTTGCTGAGAAATCTGCTGTTATTTCTATCATTTTTCCTGTATAGGTTACCTGATGCTTTTGCTTCACACCTCTTAATATTCTTTCCTTCATCTTGACTTTAGATAACTTAATGGCTGTGTGCCTAGGCAATTATCTTTTTGCAATGAATTTTCTGCTGTTCTTTGAGATTCTTGAATTTGAATGTCTATATCTCTAGCAAGGCCAGGGAAGTTTTCCTCAATTAATCTCTCAAATAAGTTTTCCAAACTTTTAGATTTCTCTTCTTCCTCAGGAACACCAATTATTCTTAGGTTTGATTGTTTAACATAATCAGAAACTTCTTGAAGGCTTTGTTCATTATTCTTTAAATTTTTTTCTTTGTCTTGTTGGATTGGGTTAATTTGAAAGCCTTGTCTTCAAGCTCTGAAGTTCTTTCTTCTACTTGTTTAACTCCTTTGTTGAAACTTTCCAGTGTAATTTGCATTTCTTTTAGCGCATCTAATTGTGATTGTTTTTTATTTATGATATGTATTTCTCTGGAGATATTTTCATCCATAGCCTATATTCTTTTTAAAGTATCTTTAAGTTGGTTTTCACCTTTCTCTGGTGCTTTCTTGAGTAGCTTAACAATCCACCTTGCAAATTCTTTTTCTGGCAATTCAGAGATTTATTCTCAGTTTGGATTTATTGCTGGTAAGCTGGTGTAATCTTTTAGGGGTGTTACAGAACTGTGTTTTGTCACATTACCAGGTTTGTTTTCCTAGTTCCTTCTCATTTGGGTAGGCTATATCAAAGGAAAGATCTGGGACCCAAGAACTGCTGTCACAGTTTTTTTTTTTTTTTTTTTTTTCGTACCATGGGGTGATCCCATGATGTGGTGCTCTCCATCTTCCCCTAGGGATGGGGCTTCCTGAGAGCCAGACTGCAGTGATTGTTATTGCTCTTCTTTGTCTAGCCACCCAGTGGTGCTACCGGGCTCTGGGCTGGTACTGGGGAGTGTCTACAAAGAGTCATGTGATGTGATCCATCTTCAAGTCTCTCAGCTGTAGATACCAGCACCTGTTCCAGTGGAGGTAGCAGGGGAGTGAAGTGCACTCTGCAAGAGTTTCCAATTGTAGTTTTGTTTAGTGAACTGGCTTTTTTGAACACTGTTTATGCTAGCAGTGAGGTTGTCACATGGACAGACTCAGGACCTCTGGTTAGCCAGGATGTTATAGGTGGTGGAATTAGCTGTTGTCTCCTCCTTCAATGGAGCAGGGTTGTTCCGTTATGAATTGCTGTAATAATTTGAGTTGGTTGTCCTCCAGCGAAGTAGTAGTGCTCTCACGAAAGCATCAGCTGCAGTAGTATAGGAGCCCATGAGCTTGCCCGAAAGTTGCTGGATAAGTATTAAATTTTCTCTGGTGATGAGTGGGGCCACAGAGCTCCCACAGTTTATGCCATTTGTCTTTGGCTACCAGGGTAGGTAGGAAAAGACCATCAATGGGGGAAAAGTAATATGGCCTTTGCTGCTTTGTACAGGTTGCCAGGGAAGTGAGAGAAAGCTAGCAATGACAGTCCTCTCCCAGCTCCCATGCAGCCAGCAAGGCCAGTCTCACGCTCACTGTGCTCCCTTAACAGGCAACAGAGCCGAATTTATATTCAGGCCTCTAGTGCACAGGCCTGACATCTTGCCCCAGGCGACAAGCATCCCTGCTGAGAAAGCCCCTGCCTGCCACAGTTTCTGTGCTGGGGTCTGCACTCCCCATCCCATCCCACCCCACCCGAGATTCTGCCCAGGAAAATTTGTGCTCAGTCGAAATTATTCCAAAGTTCATTTGTAAGTTTCCTTCTCCCATGGCCCTTCCCCAATTCCACTGGCTGCCCTCCCCAGGGACCCCTGTGAGATAAAGTCAGAAATGGCTTCCCTGGGAATTGGGAGTGCCTACAGGGCTCTTCGCACTGCTTCTTCTACTTTATATTTTTCTTGGCCCTCTAAATTTGTTTCAGCTCTAGGCAAGGTTAAATCCTTCTCCCGTGACCTGGATTTTCAGGTTCCCAGTAGGGATGTGGGTTCGGCGGTGGACTTTCCCCCCTCACACTTTGGGAACTCACAGATTTTCAGCTGTCTCATGGAGTTTGAAGCAGCAAGCCACTTCTTCTAAAAGGTCTGTGAATTCTTTCAGGTTTCCTGGTATGTTCCTATGGTAGTTCTTGGAGTAAAAGTTCATAATTTGAGTCTCCACCTGCTATTCTGTCTGTGTCAGTGGGAGCTGCAAGTTAGTCCTGCCTCTTATCTGCCTTTTTATTTTCTGAAAATCTCATCATTTCTGTGCAAAGAAAACAACTGTAAAAGTACAATATAGAAGTTGAAGCTTGCGATTGGATGCTAATGTTATAGAACCTTTATTCTTTTCACCATTTTGTATGAACCTTGATACAATACCATGCCATGACATTTCATTTGTATATTTTGGTATCTGTTAATTCATTTATTTTTGTGTTCATTTGTTCAACTAGCATTTGTTGAGGATATAATATGTGCATAAAATTACGCTTGGCATGAAAGTAGAGCAGAAAAGTCTATAAAGCTTTACCCAACCTAAGGGTAGTACACATCCAGCAACATTGGTAATATTAAAGGAAAAGTCTTAAGTGCCTTAAGATACAGTTCCTATAAGCAAAGGGCATTCAGTATTCAGAAGAAGTGAGTCTTTCCCACTCAGAGAAGCTAGGGAAGACTTTCTCGAGAGAATAGTGTCTGGTTTGGTTTTTTAAAAGGCTGGATTTAAATAGGCTGAGACAATAAAGGATTAGGACAGAATGTGGCAAAGACCCTCTAGAACTGCAAGGGAAGTCTGAGGTCATCTAGGCTGGCAAAGAGATGTGTCTTTTGTTTGTGTGTGTGTGTGTGTGTGTTTTACTTCTAACATTGGTCAGTCAAGCTTGATTTGATTCCCAGTGATAGATCAGGGAGACTACTTTGCAAATAACTTTTTTCAACCATTCTCTAAATTTCGTATAAGTATCTATTTCCTTTTTCAATAAAATGAACTTTACAGAAATTAAGAACCACAAATACATAAAATACCTAAATAAGTATATATATTTTGTTACTTTTATTGACAATGCATATAGAATGAGATAAAGTTAGCACAAAACGTGGCAAACAGGAAATTATTCACAAGGATGAATTCAGTGGGCTTAGGTTTTAAACATGGTAGCACTGAAGTGCAACAAGTTCTCAAATAATGTCATTTTGCTAGATGGTTAATGAGAAAAAAAATGGATTCCCAGCTACAGCCACTGTCTGTGTGGAATTTTCATGTTCTCCCTATGTCTATGTAGGTTTCTCCAGATATTTTGATTTCCTTCCATAGCCCAAAGATGTTCTCATCTGGTTAACTGCCATGTCTTTTTTTTTTTTTTTTTTTTTTTTTTTTTTTTTTTTTGAGACGGAGTTTCACTCTCCTTACCCAGGCTGGAGTGCAATGGCGCTATCTCGGCTCACCGCAACCTCCGCCTCCTGGGTTCAGGCAATTCTCCTGCCTCAGCCTCCTGAGTAGCTGGGATTACAGGCACGCGCCACCATGCCCAGCTAACTTTTTGTATTTTTAGTAGAGACGGGGTTTCACCATGTTGACCAGGATGGTCTCGATCTCTTGACCTCGTGATCCACCCGCCTCGGCCTCCCAAAGTGCTGGGATTACAGGCTTGAGCCACCGCGCCCGGCCCAACTGCCATGTCTTAATGGTCCCAGTGTTAGTGAGTATGGGTATGTGAGTTGTCCTGTGATGGAATGGTGTCCTGCCTAGGGTGGGTTCCCACCTTGCACCCTGTGCTGCCAGCATAAGCTCCAGCCACACATGACCCCGAACTGAAATAAGCAGGTTGGAAAATGAACGAATTAATACGAATTATTGAAAGGTAAAAAATTTTTAAATCTATGATAATCACACAAATGCACAACAATAAACAATGTGGTACAAAAGTGCTCAATGAGCACATGATATTTGTGTTAGTTTTTGAATTGCGTGATGGTAGGAGGTGCTCCTTACAATGTTTATTTTGCAAATATTTATTTCCTAATTTAACCCACTACTACCACAACTATCATTATTCACCAAATCACCAAAAATTAGGTAGTTATCTTGTTTTCATTAATCTTTCTTAAATGTATGTATAGTTCATGTTTATTTCAACGTTTAATATTAGAAATATTTCAGGTCTTTATTTAGAAGTTTAATGACTTTTTTGTGACCAAAAAGTTGCTATAAGAACTAACCGTTGTTTATATCAATTCTTGTATAGTAAATTGATTTAGTTATATTTTAATTATATCACTTAAAATGGCAGTTTTCAAGAATCTATCAATGAGGTCGAGTGAAGACTTATGTACTAGGGAAGTCTGGTATTTAGAGGTAGTGTATAAAGAAAAAGTGAAATTAATACTCATTATTATGAGGCAGTGTTATAAAGGGCCAATCATTTCCAAAGTCAGTGTGAGGATTTGCCCAATGTGAACTTTCAGTTTGTGGTTGTTTCTACCTGGTGAAGCTCAGGCTGACAAATTACTTGAATGCATATATTTATCTATTATTAATATTCTGAAGAGCTTAAGAAAGGTGCTGGGATTTTTCCACCTGCATATTAGTTAATTTGGGACATCATTTTTTACGTCCATCCAAATGCTTTCATTTTAGACACTGAGTAAAATCTAATGCCAGGCAAAATGTCTGCTCATGAATTTGAACTCTCTCTTTCCCTGTTCTTCCAAAGTCTGGACATTCTTGTGTATGTGTGCATGTGATGTGTGTGTGTGTGTGTGTGTGTGTGTGTGTGTGTGTTTATGTGTGTGTGCTCGCTCACACATGCAAGTACCTGTGAATGTTGAAGAGGGGAGGGCAAAAGGAGTAATTAAGAGGGTGATCCTACTACATGTGAACTATTGGTAAACTGATCTTCAATTTCTTAGAGTTTCTTGAAACTCTAAGAACCACTTTCATTAATTAGAAAATGATGTTCTTCTTGGCAAAAAGTAGTTATATCAAATTTAATAAGTTCTACAGTTGTAAAGCAATGTTTGATCTATCTGTGAATGTTGATAAATTCTCAAACATAATAGAGTTATCAGTTTTTTTCAGATAACTTTTGGGACTTTAGGCTTCAATCTTGAAAATTTTTTAAAAATTAAGATAGCTGGCCTTGATCATACCCCACCTCCAACTTGACCAACAGGTGGCATAAGAAAAATATATGTAAAGTCTTGAAATGTGAAGTCAAAAAATCTTTATATATATATTCCTGCTCCTCCTGCTCTCTAATACCATGAATGTATATAATAGACCTGTTTCCCACAGCACATTTCAAAAGAGGAAACATATTCAGATCAACAAAGAGTGTTTTTAATTTAGCCTGATGAGCTGTATTTCAAATCGCCATGCAGATAGGCGACTTCAGAGTCATTTGCTCACACACACACACATCCCTACCCATTTGATGATCACAAAGCAAACTCCTCTAATCACAAGATTGCAGGACTGAACTTCTTGGGAGACATGCCATCCAACAACCCACAACTTCACAGGGAAGTTTAATTACTACATTGCCCCACAGAGTTTACCCTCAACTCTGACAAGCAGATTTCATGTTAACCTTATAAACAAAATGTCTAAACTCATCCTGTTCAGAATTTTTAAAAAATGGCTGTACATTTTTTTAAGTACTCAACCCCAAGATGAAGAATCCTTAAAGAAAACAATTGTACATAAGCTGATGTGGTAATGTCAAATACCAGATACCATGCAGAAAATCCAGTATTAGTTTTCTCCTTCATGTAAAGGTTCGGTTCACTCACCTGAATAAACTGGCCTCTGATATGCATTACACCATGAGTGTGAGATCAGAATTTTATTCCTTGACTAATACCTAATGTAGAAACATGTAAAGCCCATGTTTCTTTAAATAGCTGTGATTATAATTATTTTAAACCATTTTCAAGTGCAAAGGTATTTGAGTATTATCAAGTGGAAAATTTTAAAGCGTTGGTTCCAAATTATGAATTGCTCACATTGTACAAATCACTTCACACCCAGATGCCTGACAATTGCTCTCAAGGACCAGACTGGAAATCCTCTATTCTGACACGGAGATTTTCTCCTAAACTCTGCAATTGCTTTGATGTCCAAACAGGAATTGAAAGGTAGATTAAAAAAATATATAGTAAAGATAACGTGAGAGACTAAAGAATCGAAAGAAACAATGTTCTAAGAGTTTCTTTATCTGTTTCAAGCATTAACAGATTGCAATTGTGTTTATATTTCTGGCAAGCATTTTTTTTGTAGTGATGAAAATATTTGGCTTTGAAAAACGTATTTTGGTCAGGTAGACTCATGACCCAGGCCATTCATCACCGGCATAATGTCAGGACTAGGACTGTTTGGCTCATCTAGGGGCATGTGAGCCCCCAGCATATGTAGCAAACAGCATTCCCTAAAAGAGCAGTTATCTGAGGGTGGTACCAAATGGCCCAAGTGTCAATAGCAGCTGCAGGTCCTTGTCTCCTTCCCCACTCCACCCTGTATAGACCTGCAAATTACAGTGTGACTCAGACCTTCCCTACTGCTAAGGGAAGAATACACAGGACCACAATCTTGAAAAGTGGGAGGGAGTCTGCTGCAGGTCTGGACTGACTGTCTTCACCGCAGCTAGAGTCATCTCTCAGTGGACATTCTTTTCTATTTTATAGGACAGTGCAATGCAATAAATCTGGAAGCGTGGCAGTTGTGAGCTGGTGGGGAGTGGGGTGGGGGGAAGAACAGATGATGATACATTCCTACTCTAGTCATAAATGACCACAGATTTCTTCCATGGGTCATAGTATAAATGGCAAAGTCCCCAAGTTGTTCCTTGAGTAAGTCTGCCTACCGTAACTCACATAGATTAAGAGTCTGTTTACATACATATGCAGAAAATTCTGTTGCTGGGAGGTAGGTAGGCCAGATGGAACATTTTAGAAAGCCCAAACACAATTTGCTGTCACGTGATGCTATAACATTGCTACTGCTGCACAACAAGGGATAAAAATGTACTGCTCGTTTGAACTTTATCTTAGCAACTTACCCTCAGCTCCTCTGTCCCTGCACTGGTGGCTATTTGAACCTTGTACAGCATGTACTGAAGGTTGACCATCAGCTGATGCATCTGTGCTGTAACAAACAGTATTGAAAGTCAGGATCAAATGCAATAATACCTAAAACATCTGTCCATTTTATCTGACCTGCAAGCTTCCCTGATACTTAAAACATGCTTGGCCCTTTCTATCCTGGTGCTAGTGGAGACAAATTCCTGATGGAATTTTCCGTATCTTTTGGCTTGTGGGACAATCCCTTCACCAGGTGCATTGCTTGTGTCAGTGGAATACATTTTTGAAATGCCTTCTTTTTTTTATACAATGTTATGGCCGATTTGTATTTTCACAGTTTATGCATCCGTATGTCTTCATAGTGATTCAGGCATGTCCTGGCACTTAGTCTTATAGCACAAAAGAATAAGGATTTTCCACGTTTTCTCTCATCGTTGAGCCTCAGGCCCCCTTTGTGTGTTTAAGGGTTGAAAGTCGGAGGGGGGTACATTCCTATTAATAGATAAAAGATGAATGTAAGAGAAAGGCTATATGAAGATATGCTCTTGCAACACATACATAAAGCTGGCGCTTCACTTCCTACTTTTGGAGTGTCTGGGATGAGCAGGAATGCTAGAGACCCAGCTGCTTCTTATGTGCTTCACCATGAAAAACTGCGCCCTCTGAAGTGCCTGCTTTTTTAGATGTCACATGATTCTTGCAGCTGAAGCAGCCCTTCTCCAACTTGGCTCTTTTACATGCAAAATATTTTAAATCATGTTCACATTAGCTTAGAGTACCTTAATTCCAATCTTTTAAGCCAAAATAAGAAAGACTTGTTTTCTTTTATTGAAACAGGGAGGGGTTTGCTGTAGGGCCAAAGGGGTCAAAATATTTAATCTCAGTTTGAAGCCAAGTTCATCACCTTTATTGTTCAGTGAGTTTTCTTTCTGATTATCTTATGTTTTCAGAGTCTAAGCAGTTTTACATGTAAGAAATAAAGGACTAAAGTGTTTTTGAAAAATTATGCAAGAGAGAAAAAAATGGCCTATATAAAGTTGAAACCCAAATATCTTAAAATGATTTTCCAACTAATTCCTCAATCCTTTTCTAAGAGTGTAAATATTTAGCTGATATTTATTACATACATATTTGAATTAACTTTATACTGTGTTTAATCCTCAGACTCTTGATCTTGGGTAGCAGGACCAACTCTCTAGCTTTTTATGCTAAAAGTAACGAAAGCAAGGAAGAACCTAAGGACAAAAATTAGCCACTACTCTTGGACTATGTCTGGATTTCTCTTTTTGTGCTCAGAAAGGCCAAGTCCCCTTCAGTCTGGATGGGCTCTTCTAGGAGCAAGCTTTCTAAGAATCACAGATCTGTGACCCCTTTTGACAGAATGTGCATGTATGAAGGCATATTTAAAACGTTTGCCCTGGAGTTACCCCAAGTTGCCAGGCTTCTGGAACACCTTTTCCTTACTATCTAAATAAACTGGATCAATACTCCAGTCCCACTGCCCTTCCCTATATTTTTAAAGATTTCCCAGAGAGATTTGTTAACCAGCATAGCTTTTTAAAAATTTTTCATTTTTATTTTAGATTCAGGGTGTACATATGCAGGTTTGTGACAACAGTATATTTCATGATGCTGAAGTTTGGGCTTCTGATTTCTCCATCACCCAAGTAGTGAATGTAGTACTTAACAAGAAATTTTCCAACCTTTTCCTCTCTTTCTGCCTTCTTGGATTTCCTAGTGTCTATTATTCATGTAGTTACGTCCATATGTACCAAAGATTTAGCTCCCAGATATAAGTGAGAATGTGATATTTGATTTTCTGTTTTTGTATTAATTCACTTAGGATAACCCATGTTGCTGCAAAGGTCATAATTTCATTCTTTTTATGGCAGTATGTCATTCCATGATGTATATATACCACATTTTCTTTATCTAATCCATCACTGAGGGGCACCTGGGTTGATTCCATGTCTTTGCTATTGTAAATAGTGCTGCAAAAAACATGTAAGTACATGTGTCTTTTTGGTAGAACAATTTATTTTCCTTTGGTTATATACCCAGTAATGAGATGGCTGGCCTGAATGGTAGTTCTATTTTTAATTCCTTGAGAAATCTCCAAGCTGCTTTCCACAGTGGCTGAACTAATTTACATCCCACCAACAGTGTATAAATGTTCTTTCACTATAACCTCGCCAACATCTGTTATTTTTTTACTTTTAGTAATAGCCATATCTGGCTGATGTGAGACAGTATCTCACTGTGGTTTTGATTTGCATTTCTCTGATGATTAGTGATGTTGAGCATTTTTTTCATGTTTACCACTTTTATGTTTTCTTTTGAGAAGTGCTTGTTCATGTCTTTTCTCACTTTTTAATGGGGCTATTTTTTTTTTTACTTGTTGATCTGTTTACTTCCTTATAGATTCTGGATATTAGTCCTTTGTCAGATGCATAGTTTGCTATTATTTTCTTACCTTCTTTAGGTTGTCTGTTTACTCCATTGATAGTATCTTTTGCTGGGCAGAAGTTTTTAGTTTAATGAGGTCCCACTTGTCAATTTTTGGTTTTGTTTCAATTGCTTTTAAGGACTTGGTCATAAATTATTTTGAAGGCCAATGTCCAAAGGGTTATTTCCTAAGTTTTCTTCTAGGACTTTTGTACTTTGAGGTCTTACATTCAAGTCTTTAATCCATCTCTTGTTGATTTTTTTGTATGGTGATATGTAGAGGTCCAGTTTTATTTTTCTGCATATGGTTAGGCAATTTTCCTAGAACCATTTATTGAAAAGTCCTTTCCCCATTGCCTATTTTTATCAACTTTGTCAAAGATTAGTTGGTTGTAGGAATAAAGGTTTATTTCTGGACCCTCTATTCTGTTCCATTGGTCTTTGTGTCTATTTTTGTAAGAGTATCATGCTGCTTTGGTTACTGTAGCCCTGTAGTATAGTTTGTAGTCAGGCAATGTGATGCTTCTGGCTTTGTTCTTTTTGCTTAGTATTGCTTCAGCTATTTGAGTTCATTTTGGTTTCATATGAATTTTGGTATAGTTTTTTCTAATTCTGTGAAAAATGACATTGGTAATTTAATGGTAATAGCATTGAATCTGTAGATTGCCTTGGGCAGTATGGACATTTTAGTGATTCTTCCTATCCCTGAGCATGGAATATTTCTTCATGTGTTTGTATTGTCTCTGATTTCTTTCAGCAGTGCTTTGTAGTTCTCCTTGTAAAGATCTTTCACATCCTTGACCAGCACATCTCTTTCTCTGAATTCCTGGGCCTGATCAGGCTACCTGCTTTTCCATCATATGATCTCATCATTGTACAGCTCTAGGGGGCACCACTAACTTTATAGTTTATGTGAATGACGTCTTCTGAAGCACATATAGGGGTAAATGATGTCCCTGGAGCTGAGCTAAAAGTATGCTAAAACTAACGAAAGGGGGCTAAGACTTGTTTTATCATATAGGAGTAAATCATACAGGGGTAAATGATGTCTCTGGAGCTTAGCAACACAGTGGCTGCCAAAAAAAATTTTTTTAATAACAAAAAAACTCTTTTTTTCATTTGCTAAAATACTACAACTGAAAACTCATATGTGTGATAGAAGTCTAGAGAAAGCATTATGGCTAATAGGGAGTTAATTGCATTACAGAGTAGGGAATGCTTTTAGGCCAAGTAGAGAGAGGGGAGGGGTTCAATTTTCATAACCAAACAGTCCCAGATCATTGGGGTATTTTATTGAAAAAGAAAAAAACTCCCAAAAAGAATTCCACATTATTCCTAAACCTTTGCCCTTTTGTCACAAAATGCCAAGATGATAGGTATTTTTATTGCCTTTACAGATGGTTTAAGGGAAAAGGAGGTAAGGATGAGATGAGATCATATGGATGATTTAGGACTATGGCAAAGCCCCAAGCTGAAAACCTAAAATCTCTGGATTCATTTCTGTTTGCCACTTCACACTATATATTTAGCCTTTCCCAAACAGAGAGCAAGAGGAAAAGACAGCTTTCAGAAACAAGTTTCTCTTATCTATCCAATGTCAGCCAATTGTTTACTTCATTGATTTGAAAATTTCCCTCCTTCTCTAGGTCTTTCTTAGATTGCCAGTTAGCTGGTTCCTAATATCCTGTCACCAAGATTAAGATCCTCTGATTAAAAATTTGTAACTACAGTCTCATTTTTATTAAATTTTATTATATTTCTTGAGAAGTGAAATCTCCCCCTACTGTATAATTTCTCTCTCCTGAACATGATTGGTAAATACATGTTTAATTGAGTAAGAAGTAAATACACTTTCCATTTAAAACTGATTTATGAGAGTTTTATGCTATCCAAATCAGTCTTTAATTATTCTCTAATCCTTCAAGTAGCTACTTCATTGAATACAAAATTAACTGATGTTATACTTATAAAATTTTCTTGATGTTGTACTAAAGTTAAGTAAATTGAATGGACATCATCACTTATAAAAAAAAAATTAGAAAGCATCATTCTTTTAAAGTAGAATGAAGTCCAAAACAGCTCAGCAGCCCGGCAAATATATTCTTGGTAATAGGATAGTTGGCTAGTCCAGACTATCTCATAAAAGGACACAGATGAAACTAGAGAGATTGGTCAGAGAACTAATTATCAGTTGAATATGGGACATATGTAGAGGATTTTATTTATTGCAGTCTGTGAAATGAATTTTTACATATATTTCAGAAATACAGAGAAATAGACAATCTTCTTCATTAGAACCTTAACTTCTCTTCTGTATTATTGTAATCAAAAATTACATCACATACTTCAATTTCAGCAGCTGCTTAGAATATATGATTGACTACATAGAATGTGTATGGTTTAAAGAAAAAATAATCATGATAGAAATAGGGAATTCAAAAGTATCAGAAAAGGTAGGACTGAGTTGAAAAGACTAGAGACAAAGGTAATAGTTGAATCAGTTGGAATAATGCTGTCTTCTTCATTCCAATTTGGCCCAATGTGTGTCTCTCTTAAGCGCTCTAGTTGAACAACATGTGGTGGGCATTTAAATTAGGCTCTATAGAAGCAGTTAGCACACGTGTGCCCTATAACAGACAAGGGCAGGTTAGCCATGAAGAAAATTAGATATAAGCATGAGAAAAGTAATCACTAAAGTTCACACATTTCAAACAAGGTCTTCTACTACCTCTTTTGTGGAGCATAAAGAGGCTGTCTCATGCTGGAGAATGTTTTCTGGCAGAGCTCCCTTCCCCTGCTGTGGGAAGGAGAGCTAAGGACTGCTGAGCTACAGTTGCAGCTCTGTTAGGATATCCCAAGAAGTTTCCTGACAAATGGCAGAAAGCCAGGCCTAAGTTAGTGGTAGGGAGTTGCCTCCAGTGTGCTTTGAGGAGTTTCTAAAAGCATTTGTCACCAAATACCTCCCATAAGAAAGTGCTTGGAAATCCCATTATAATATTTATTCCTTTTACATAATGGAGATCCTAACCAGACTCATGAAGACCTTCTTAATGACACATAGTTTACCCAAGAGGTGTACCCACGAGTGACATGAACTGCATAGGTTTCTCAGCTTCATTCCACATCCTATTAGGATCCAAGGGAGTAGACCCCAAGACAAGCACACTAGGGTGGCAAATGTAGGGTGAAGACAGGAAAGTCTGCGATGCAGTAAACATCCCAGACTAAAAATAAATTCACACCATCCCAGGGTGAGAATAATGGGTTTCTAGGGGCAATGAAACTAAGGTCCTATTTAAGAAATAGAAGGCCATTGAAAAGCAAAGTCAGATGGTTAGTGCCCAACATAAACTTTGCCTACCCCACAATTTTGCAGTCAAGTCCTGACTTTGAGTAAGGAGGGGAACACTTTTGGTGGCAGCCATTTATGAGTCATATATGATTATCAAACGAAGTTAAACTAGGAGAAGTCACAGAAGTGTGGCTGACTTGGGTTTCTGACTCTCTTCTGAATGTCAGCGTTGAACAGGGATCTGCCATCGGGAATTTATCTTCCTTGTTAACAAAGAAGCAAGGCTGCTTGTTTTAATTGGCCACTGATTTTTGAGCTAATAAAATGCCACATTTGGAGATTCCACCACGGAGTTCTCATGTTATTTTCTTACTTTCAGCAGAACTGAAGAAAACAACAAACCAGAAATGAACGTGTACTCTGCTGTCTCTCTGGGGTCACAGGCCGGTCACCTGCACATCCTGTACCAGTCAGGTTATCTGGACAAACAGGGAGAGACAGCAGTGCTACACATTAGTCAGCACATTTTATCTCACTGCTTTCAGCCATAAAACTGGCAGCATAAAGAAAATTAAGCCAGGTGACAAACCACCACAAGAAAAGATTGTTTTTCCAAATTTTCTTGCCCAAAGAAGGTAACAAAAAATATTAAAGGTAATTGGGTCAGGCTTCAGTAACTTAAATGTCATATACCACCCACCTTAACACAATCCCCTAAATAGCCTGCAGGTTTAATAATGATACAAAAGCAAAAAAGGAAAAACTGAACTGTTTGAAAACTCATGAAGTTTCCTTGGGAAGGAATTCAAAGAAGGTAAAATAAATGAATCCTGTCCACTCGGCTGATTAAAGAGCAGCAATTGTATTGTCAATCCTGCCAGGACTCAAATGGCGCCTCAGAATTTAGAATTAGAGGTACTTGTAATGCTCTTGATTTAGACAAATGGACAATAGACATCTGCCTGAAGGTGAAGAATGGTTTTACTAACTGTCTTGTGTGGTAATTGACAGAAGCTGACAATGAAAACAGTAGAGACGTAGGTTAAGAGGTCAGTCATCTACCAAGACCTGTAAGCCTGGAGCATGATTTGAATGTTATACAAGAGCACCAGGGAAGGCTGTGCATATGTGACTGTGGGTATAGAACGCACCAATCCTGGGTCAGATAATTTATATTGATGCTTCTTCTCATGTCACTTGTCAAATCATGCCTCACTGGCTGCTGCCAATTTCATCAGACCCATTGTACACAAGGATGTGTGCAGGGTGAAGGTTTTCACTGGCCCTTGTCCTTAGATCATTAGTTTGTAGTTTGCAATTAGAGAACTGCTTCAACAATAATACAAGTAACCATAATTTTTAAAAAGGAAAGAGTTTAAAAATATATTCAAAGTTGTGTATTATAATTATTAACATATCATTGTAACTAATAGCAAAAACAAAAAAACCCTCAAAAACTAGAGACGAACTAAATGCCCATCAATACACTGAAATATTAATCAGCCACTAAGCAAAATGAGATACAACTGTAAATTTTTGGATGAAAAGATGTCCATAAAATGTCTCAAATCACTACAAATAAAAAGAATTTGTCCAAGTGCAGTGGCTCATGCCTATAATCCCACCACTTTGGGAGGCCAAAGCAGGCAGTTGGCTTGAGTTCAGGAGTTTGAGACCAGCCTGGACAACACGGTGAAACCCTATTTCTACAAAAAAATCCAAAAAATTAGCTGGCCATGGTGGCACACACCAGTAAACCCAGCAACTTGGGAGGCTGAGGTGGGAGGATCACCTGAGCCCAGGAAGGTTGAGGCTGCAATGAGTCATGAGCATACCACTACACTCCAGTCTGGGCAACAGAGTGAGACTCTGTCTCAAAAAGAATTAAATTGAGAAGAAAATATATATTTTTATTCCATTTTTTACTAAAAAAATTTTTTTTTTGATATATGGGAGGAAAAGAATTTGAGAGTACAATGGAGGATACACTTGAGGAAGAGGTTTGAAAAGAGTAAGGTTTGGATTTTATTTCTTACTGAATATACTTCTTTGCTACTTATATTTTTTGAAATGAGCAGACATTAGTTTATTAATTTTTAAAAATAGCCAATTAATTTCTTATTTAATAAGGGAAAAATGATACAATAGGAAAAAAACAGTATGAAAAGAGCTGAGAGATATGTTTTTTTACAGCCCACTGTATTTTTGTGGGCTGACCACTTAAATTGCTAGGGGTAGTTAATTTTATTGTAATTGCTTAGATTGTGTTTGATTCTATTGGATAACGTAAGATCTATATTTTATCTTTAGAATGCCAATGTGTGTGTCTGGCGTGTGTGTGGTTTCTGATAGCATGCTGAGAGAAAGAAAGAGAAAATATTGAATTATTTTTACTTTTCTTATTTTTGTTCTCCATTTGGGGAGGCCCTTTTTATTCTTTTTTTTCTTCCTTCATTTCTTTATCTTTTATTACACAATTTTTATTTGTGCTAAAACTGTGTATTAGTCATGAATCTTTTGCTTACAAGAGAAAGAAACCCAGCTCAAACAAGCTTATGGCATAAAAGGGAAGCTGGGTTAAATTTTTTCATGAAGATTTTCTTTTTTCTTTTTTTTTTTTTTTTCTATCTCTTATTGCTGCTTTTGTCTGTATTGCTTTCATTCTCAACCAGGGTGTTCCTTCAGAGTAGCAAAGATGGCAACCATGGCTGCCCCAGGCTTACATCACCCTCTAAGCTAACAAAAAAACTAAGAGAACAAGAAAGACTGCCTCTTTTTCAATAGGTCTAAACAATCCTCTGTCCCTGTGCAAGAAGATGTGAGACCCTGATTGGCTAGTTGTGGTCATGTGCCCATCCCTATAGTGAGGGAGGCAGGTCAAATGTTCAACCAATCTATTACTTGGGGGAAAGAAGAGGTCTCAGAAGAAAAAGATAACAGCTCTTACAAGAAAGGAGAAAGTCTGCTAAATAGGAAAAACAACACATATACACTAAACATGGGATTTTAAGTGCCATGTTTCATAGAAAGAAGTAACAAAGCCACTTTCATTTTCTTGGACTTCCTAAATGTTTGAAAGTTTCCCTGCTTAAGGTTTCTGTAATTTTTTCTAAATATTTCTCACCAGATTAGAAGACATGGTTGCTTTTGTTTTTATTTCCTGTATATCCTGTTATGAGCAAAAAGTCTGCTCTATTTCTCTGGTTGCCCAACTGGCCTGTCATTTGCCTTTCAATGATTTATCTTAAAAGGAAATTCTGGTAAAATGAAAAATTTTGATTTTTAAAACACCTTATTTGATTATGAGGGAAGAAAATACAGTATTTCAGATAGGGTTTTTGAAAGTCTTGAGCTGGTGAGTTATTCCATAAAAATAACTTATGTTCTTTTTCCTGAGCCAGCAGTCCTCTAAAAAGCAGGTGTTCCGGATACTGGAGATGACAAACAGCTTTATAACTAATGGAAGAAAGAGCAGAGGACAGTGGACTCATCTGCCAAGTGTTAAAGCCAAGAGGAAATATTCCAAAACGGGCTTTTCTGCAACCATCTCATAACAGGGGAAGCCAGAGAATTAGTAAAACAGTAAGCGTACAGTCTAGTCACTTTGAAGCCTGACATATTAGCTAGTTTGCTAAGGGCATACATTTATGTAGATCTTTTAAAGGGAAAAGATTTTTCTTTCAGCCAAGAATAAAGATACAATAGTTTTTCTCTGTCTTCAGCTCATTATTAAGTATCCTCAACATCTATTGCCTAGTCTACTTGGAGTGAGACTATTTTTATGAAGTTTGCAGAATGCACACTGGATTCTTAACACACTGTAAAGGCTTATTTCCTGATTATTAAGTTGTTTCAGAGAGAGAAAGAAAAAGAGATGTTAGGTATAGAATTAGAGAATCATGCAGGCTCTCCTGTTTGAAGAAGCACAACAGACCTGAAGGGCAATATATTTTGCAGCCCCTCAGTCACTGAGCTCAAGGATAAAATAGTATTTTGTTTTGTTTTTTTAATATTCCCAGTTTCCTTCTTTTGGAACATCTACAGAGCACATCAGTAATTTCCTTCTAGCATTTATTGATGCGTTTTCTACCAAACATCAATTTTCCCCATTCTGTGTAACTGTCATGTTCATCTGTTACCATTCAAGTAAACCTATAGCTAGTTAGCCACCTGTTTTCCCCTTTTTCAACAATACTGCCATCTGTTTTGATGGAATGGTTTGGGATGGATGTTTAGGGAGCAGGTATGATGTGGGTGATTTTTCACATTCCCAAGAACAGAACTGTCCAATAGAAATACTATATGATTGAAATATGTAATTTTAAGGTTCCTGGTAGCTGAATTTTTAAAAATTAAAAATAACTGGTGAATTTTTACTTTGGAATATTTTATTTAATTTAATATATCCAAATATTATACAATTATTAGTGAGAGCTTTGACATTCTTTTTTTGTAGTAAGACTTTGAAATTCAGTATATCTATTACCTACATAGCACGTCTTAATTTGGACTAGCTATCTTCCAAATGTTCTATGACTACATGTGGCTACTGCATTAAACAGTGCAGCCCTAGAAGGACTCTGTAGGCTATACTTAAATTATCCGTTGTGGACATGTGATCCTTTTACCTAACACTACATAGTTCTGAGTAGTTTAGGATACTGTGAACATAAAATTGTTTTCTTTCAAAAATCCTTGTTTCCTCAAATTTGTACTAAGATTCCAAGTTCTTTTCCCCTAGTCAATCTAGCTGCTAAAGCCATTTCTAAAGTCATGACAGATTATAGAAAACATGGAAAGTGAGAGATGAGGAGAAGTGCTTAAAATTTACAGCTCAGGCCGGGTGCGGTGGCTCAAGCCTGTAATCCCAGTACTTTGGGAGGCCGAGGCGGGTGGATCACGAGGTCAAGCGATCGAGACCATCCTGGTCAATATGGTGAAACCCCGTCTCTACTAAAAATACAAAAAATTAGCTGGGCATGGTGGTGCGTGCCTGTAATCCCAGCTACTCAGGAGGCTGAGGCAGGAGAACTGCCTGAACCCAGGAGTCGGAGGTTGCGGTGAGCCGAGATCGCGCCATTGCACTCCAGCCTGGGTAACATGAGTGAAACTCCGTCTCAAAAAAAAAAAAAAAAAAAAAATTTACAGCTCATAATTCTTAAATTAAATTCTGTATTAGATAATGACTTTTTAAAAAGTATCTACCTGGTTATATGTGATTCTCATAGACTTTTTATCACCTTCATGATTTCTGCTACACCTGAATTGCTCTTACATTTATTTTATGTTCTAGTCTCAATTCTCCAAGGCTTTGGAACAATTAATCTCCTTCTTACCTTGGCTACACATTTCTAATAGTAGTGATTGATCCTTTCACCAGAGAGGATGCCCTAGTAATTTCTACTTTCTCTTTAGACCTGCTTTCTGGGGATGAGCGGTATGTGGTGACACTGATCACACCAAGGCTTTATAAGCACTTTAATATGTCAACATTTCCACTTGTGTCTTCTGCATCTATGGTTAATGGTAGTGGTAGTGATGATTGTTTTTGTTTGTGTATGCGTGTGTGCCAGTCCAAGGCGTACATTGCACATGAGCCTCTTTAAAGCCTCCTTAATCATTTAATTATTTGGGAATCACTTTGCACACATTTTTGGCTTCTAGGTGGTTGTTGGATGGACACTCAGCAGTACAAGCTACTTCCCCTACCTGGAACATTCCTCTATTCACTATTCACATCATTAACTTCTTCTGGTTCCTCAAAACTCAGAAGTCTTCCCTAACTGCCCAACAGTGTATTAGAGCCTCTCTTTATTTTCTGCCTCAGCTATCTGGTTTTTGTCTTAATCCACTTGGCAACACTGAAATATACACGTTTATTGACTGTTCATAAGGGCAGTCTGTTGTGTCTGCTCTGTTCACCTCAACAGATCCTAAACAATTATCACAGTGTCCAGTACATAGCAGGTGCCCAAGAATATTTGCTGAATAAATGCATGACAAAGTACTTTGTATTTTTTCAAGAACTGTGTTTTTCCACTGATAACAAATTAATGACAAACATTTCAAAATCATATTAAAATCGGTCCAGACTTTAAAATACTAATGATGCCCCTCTCATTACAGATGTTTATTTTTGAAAATTCTTCTTCAATGTCTATTCTTGAGTTATGAGTCAAATCATCTTTGGAGGTCTGGGTAGAATGTTAATGCTGTTTACAAACCAAAGTTTAGTATCAAACGAAAAGATCTAAATATTAAAATACCTTAAATTGCCAGAGAACCAATGGCAATAAACATGAACTAAAAGATTTTCCAAATAACATTTCACATACTGTGACTGTAATAAATGTAAGGTTGTGGAAAACTATACACTTACCACATAAGAATATAAGATGTTCTATTATTATGGCTTAAGTGGCAAATAATTCAAGTTCTATTTAATGCCATGATACAAGTGGAGAAATAAAGATATTTATAGCCAGCTAGCCAGCACTCAGCTTCAGGGTCCATATTTCCAATGGATTCACCCATACTCCATAGACATTACAGAGTTTACTTACTTAACAGTAATTATTTTAATAGATTTAATTGTGATTTTTTAAAAATATTAGCTTATTTAAGTCTCATAGTCTTTTGAAATAGAGACTATTAGCATCCCATTCCGTAGCTGAGGGAACTAAGGCCTGGTCACCTTAAATAATGTTAAAGATAAAGTAGGGCCGGTTATGGTGCCTCATCTCTGTAATCCCAGCACTTTGGGAGGCTGAGGTAGGCAGATCACTTGAGGCCAGGTGTTCAAGACCAGCCTGACCAACATAGCGAAACCTTGCCTCTACTAAAAATATAAAAATTAGCTGGGCATGGTGGTGTACACCTGTAATCCCAACTGCTTAGGAGACTGAAAGACAAGAATCACTTGAACCCAGGAGGCAGAGGTTGCAGTGAGCTGAGATCATGCCTCTGCACTCCAGCCAGGACAACAGAGTGAGACTCTTTCTCGATAAATGAATGAACAAATAAATAAATAACTTTGGAGATAAAATAAAAAGTAAATCTAGGGTTTGAACCCAAAATAAGAAGTAAAGCTGGGATGTGACCTTTGGGTTAATATGCTTAAATCCTCTATACTGTAGGGGTAGATTGGACTTTGAATTTAAAAGCATTTATTCCATCAATAATTACTTCCTTTTCTGTTCCTACAAACCGCCTTTAAAAACCTCCCCATGATTTACAAGGAACTTTTAAAAAATCAGCCATCAGCTATTTTTTTTTTGTCTAATACAATATGTAGTTAACATTTTTCTTGTTTTTTTTCTGAAGATGACCATATGTCCCAAGTCCAGGGAATTGGGTATTGGAAGCTACAGATTTGAGGAAGAAAGTAAAATTCACAAGATAGTCATATTTAAGAAGACTGAAAACCTTACTTCATTTTCAGAACTAGTCTTTCTTCCCAAAAGTTGTTTGGAATTGGGATTTATTCTGGTTTAGAACAGTGGTGATTATAATTACTTAAGTATTCCATTCACTGACAGCTTTCTGCTGCTACTTAGAGGTAATGATTCTAATGTCTTTGTGGGGCTTATCCAAAGGGAACAAGTTTCTGTTCTATTAACTCACTAAAAGCTGCTTAAAGATAAAGCCAGAGACTAAAGTCAGTTATAGCTCTAATCCCCATTGGATCTAAATCCCCCTTTTCCATTTCATAGCCATGTGCATCATCCATAAACTGATCTAATTATTTCCAAATGCATGTCCTTACTCTCACATAGAATAGGTGAGTAAAGAGATAAATTACTTGTATTATAAAGAAACAGAAATTCTGAATCTAACTATATCAGTGGATTAAATCAAGGTAATATCAAAGCACAGATTATATGCTACAGTAAAATTATTATCAAATGAAGAAAGGAGACTTAATAGTTACCTCTAGGCTCAGAAGCAATTAAAAATATAATGCTGTTACAATTGATAAATAATCAGTGGAATGCATTTTCGTTGGTTTCACAGTCTGCAACCATGGCAGGTCCACATGCATGTGGCATAGTGTTCGGAAGTTGACCTGCATTTCTCTTCAGATCATTTAACCACACTCAGCTGAGCTGCATTCCTTTTTAAACAACCTAATCAAATTTATTTCAAATACCAAAACCTTCAGTTAGAGATTTAATCTGTGTTTATGCACACGTGTGAAATCTATAGTGTTTAAATGTGCCCTTGCCTAAGAATACTCCATATTTACAGAATATGAATTTTATAAGACTTCCCAGTTTTTCTGTTTTAAATGAACTTTCTCATTTTTTTCCCGCTGAAAATGGAAATCCCCAGTCAGGGCCAGACTGCCCCATATGATGTCTGGTTTTATGCATGTGGGCCTATAATCAGGGAATCATTCTGGCAAGGAAACTATGGGTGCCCCTCCCTAGGGATCTCTCTCATCCCCTTCTCCCCGTCCTCTTACATGGTCTTTGATCTGTGAGATATACCAGTTGTTGAAAGCACCTATTCTAGGCCTGCATCTTAGAAAATATTTCTCTTTTCTATTGCCCAAGTTGAAAAGTAGTAAACCCAGTAGGCAAATTACTATTTGGAAGCCTTTGTTTATTAATTCTATGCTGTAGCATCCACTAGAGGACCTGCCTGCATATTGAATAACTAAGATATTGCTCTACACATATGTCATGTTATGAAAATGAATGTGGTGCCCATTCAGCAAGGGTATGGCATATTCATTTATCATCAAGATGAATATTCTGATGTTGGAGTGCTATTTATTTCACCAGTAGAGAAAACAAACCTAAAAAAAAATTCAATAAGTCTGTACAGTTTTAAGGGTTTTAAACACTCCTCAGTTATTAAAATAACCACTTTTCGGTTGAATAACAGATCCGTGATATTAATTTACATCAGTGACTAAAGTAGTTATTAACGAAGATGAAAAAAGAAATAGTAGAATACAAAGGGGGAAAGGATGGTGTCAAAGAAAAGAACCAGAGAACATTAATTTTATTCATGCTCTTGTAATAGAACACCCTAAATCTGAATATCAGAATGTTTCTGCAGGTTAATTTTCCCTTAGATTTTTATAGGGAAGAATAGACAAGTTACAGGTGGGAGATGGTTTATTTTTTGGGTCGTTTTGTAAAGTCTAGGTCAGTTAGCTGAAGAGGAAACGTTTATCTCTGTGTCTAGCAAGTTTCAGAGGGACAAACAGTTTTAATCTCAGCTAATCATTCATAAGATAGAGAATGGGAAGTCGAAGCGCCTGTGTCTGGTCTTATCAGCACATCCAGGCAAAAAGGGGAAAGTCTGTGTTTGGCCTGTCCTAGGTAAACAAGAGAGTCATCTCTGAATCTTATGAGGGTTGTGAGAAAGAGTGAGCTGAAAGTTTTATTTAGGTCTCATGGGCAAGGGTGGCTCTTTGGGGTGAGCTATTTCCTGGAACACAAAAAGGCTGAGGGATTTCTCAATCATCACTGTTTTCTGGAAGCACCAGGCTCAGGTAGATTTTACCACAGTCACTAGAAACCTGATTCAGACTGGAGGCAACAGTGGACAGATAGGGAGATGTGATGTGACCCAAGAGGAGTCATTCAAATACACCTGAAAACTACAAGCCACCTTGGGAGGGCAAAGGCTTTCCAGGAAAAATACCCAGGAAAAAGCGACCTGTTGAAGACAATGTGGGTAGAATCCCTGAGAAAAGCAACCAGTCCACTCGGGCTCAAGTAGCTGTAGAAATACCACTTTTAAATCAAAATTGAAGGCTTTCAGATGAAGCTGAGTGAGGACAGGCAGAGTCTCTCAGGGCCTAGGTGAAGAGTGAGCCCAAGTCAGCCTCAGTGCTAACCTGCCAAATTCCAGCTGTTGGGTTAAAGTAAGAGTAGTTAAATCCAGTCATGAAGCCTATACATTGCCTGCCTGAATGGACTTTGGAATTCATAGTTTCTGTCTATATTCCAGCAGCTATACAGATTGATTGTGCCTGCTGATGGTAACTCATTACGGAAGATAAACACAGGGGCAAATCACACGATTCTCAGAAAACGCTTTAGTCCCTTATGGATAGTCTTTCTATATTTTTGCCCCAAAATGCCTCATAACACATGGCAAGACACTCATTTATCTGATTGTGTTTTTGCACGTCTAATAGTTTCTATTTGAAATACTAACAACAAAGCTGCTGATGAATGATGTGTAGGAAAGGGTAAAACAGAGTAATAGGATTAATAGGAATCTCAGGATAATCTCAAGGAATCAGATTAACAATACCTCAGATTTCTTCTACAACAAATCTTTTATTAATGCTGCTATATTATAAGGAGCTAAACTTCCAGATTTGTATTTCATCTCCCTCTGCCATTACAACTATCAGAGTTGCTAAGAAGATGCAAAATACTAACACTTGACCCAAGAAGAGAGAAAAAAAGAAATACTGAAGGAAAAAAATGACTTTTCAAAAGTGAAAAGCAATCACAAAAGACAGATCAGGTGAGGAATGTCAAATTGTTAGTCACACCCAGCTTGAGCACACAAATACACACATGGCAACAAAGATGAACCCTGGACTAAAGAAGAAGAGAAGGGAGGTACATTCAGGGAAGAGGAGGTGGGGAGAAAATGTGAGCATGTCCTAAAACCTGCTAGAAAATTAGGTAACTCCAGGTTTTTCTATAATGATTTCTTTCTTTGTAAAACTCAAAAATGTTCAAAAACTGGGTTCCTAATCATTCTTCATCAAAGTCCACAGTTTAGTTCTTTACTCCTTTTTCTCTGCAGTTATTTCAGAAGTTAAAACTGCTGTAAAATTCATACCTCTCTTCAGCATCCATTTTTATACTTAAGCTCTCTGGCTTTTATATAAAATACCCAGAAAATTTTCTCATGTATTATAATATCTACAGTGAAGTGTAAATGTTCGTACTTCCTCATATTATTTACCAAATATTCTAAGGATTATCTACCAAATATGCTAATTATTACCAAATATTCTAGGATTATTCTAATATTGTAAGAATTGTTCTCCTTTGTCCTCTTGTGATTTGGTGGAGTCACACAATTAGTTCTGGCTGATGAGTTGTGAGCAGAAGTGATTTGTGTAACTTTGGAGCCAAAGCATTTAATTCCTAAGAAAAATACTCTAGAGACGTATTTTCCTGACTAAAATTGCCAGCAATATTGTTGTTAGTGGGTCCCCCACTGGGCTGCAATCTTTTTCTTGGGGCAGGGGGTGAGTGGATGAGATCTCACGCTGTCTCATAAGCTGGAGTACAGTAATGCAATCATAGTTCACTGTAACCCCAAACTCCTGGCCTCAAAGTATCCTCCTGCCATGGTCTCCCAAAGTGTTGAGACTGCAGGCCACCTATACCTGGCTTGGGCTGGAGTCTTAAAGTGAGAAAGACATGAAGCAAAGATGCAGCCCATGTGCAACTGTCCTATAGTGAGAGCAAGGAATATATTTTTATTAATCTATGGATGTTTGGGGTTGTTGTTGCAGGATCCTTTGTTACCACAGCACAACGTAACCTATCCTGACTGATAACACCAAATTTGCATAAATATTTATTCTGATTCTTGATATAAATAACTTATAATTATATTATACAGTGAGAGCCAAGCAAATAAAACAAACTCGGCTCCAGAATAAAAGGACAGCCTGACTTGGCCAATTATAGTTCCCAGCTAGAATCTGAATGACCCAGACTCATCAATGAGAATTTAAAAATCTGAGCTGTTACCACAGATTTGGATGGTTAAGTCAAATCTAAACTAAAAATAGAAAAAATAAGGAACTTTTTCTCTATTTGATCTCAATAGTGTTATGGCAGTTTTATCCAATTTTTGTAGCACAATAAAGATATATTTATAGAAATTGGGTAAAAGGATAGGGGAGGCAGATGTTTAATTGTAACAATTAAATGAACAAATTACTGGCAGCTCTTTGGCAGATGATATACAGTGAAATGCATTTTTGTACTAATTACTTTCAGTAGCTAACTCTTGAGTATAAAAATGTGTTCAGTGTTAAGTAAGGATCCAAATATGAGTAATATGTACTCCTTGTCATCATGATGGGAACTGACAATTGAATAGAAGGGGATAAGAAACAGACAAAGAAGCAGAAGTATCCTAAGTGCTTTAAGAAAAGTATACCCTACGCTGTGGCAGGCATGGGTGCGGTATCCTAAAAATGGGTAAATGGCCCAGTGGTTGTGCTGCTAAGCCACGACTTGGGAATCACTGGCCCATAGAGGCAGCTGCTTGATTAGAAAACCGAATGCAGGAACTGGTTGTCAGTAAGAAGCAACAGGAGGACCACTTCCACACTTTGATATGTCAATTTGTAGTGGATTTGGCAAGGGTATGCACAGGAGAATCAAACCAATAAACAGTCCAAAGGAAAGCAAACACACAGCCTATGTGGGAAAGTGTATATAAGCAAGATTTAAATCACACAGTAAAAACAATCACATGGAAACAATGCTAAATATGTAATCAAAAACATGTTAGAAACAGGAGAAACATAACAAAAGAACTAGAAAAAATAGAGGAAAATATCTGAAACAACAACTCAAAAGATTGCTCTTTTACACTGTGGCATGCTATTCCCTTGGCAATGCAAAAATGGGAAACTTTATTTCCCAGGACAACCCACTTTCTGTGCCTACAGCACTATCAGGCCCCTTCTAGTCGAATTATTTATACGAATTAACACCTGGCTTGTTGTCAGAGCTAATGAATATTTAGGACAGTTGCAAGGAGACGGCTATGTACGATTCTTCAATAAATGATTAAAATCTGATTTTCAAAAAACAGGGTATCAAAATATTTAAGAGAATGGAAATGAAGTATGTTCTCTGTAGATCATGTCAAGAGTGACACCAATCCCATCTATATCTACTGGATGAAAGCAAGATGTGCTTTTCTCAAAGTTTACACTAGGAAAAAAACAGGCAGTTTTATTTTAACCAGATGTGAACAAATTAAACCCAATATTTTCAAGTATTTTTAGTGCCACATGATGTCATTCAATTTTATATTTTCTACTGGGGGATAATGTGTATTTTTAAAATTGTGAAGCCACTTTCCATGTATGTATTTAAGTCTTACACACGATAAATTACAATAAACAAATTACAACACCACAGGACATGCTCTTGGCTGTTTATGTCAAAAGCCGAGAAAGAAATTTAGGTTTGCAGTAGGAAATGGAATTAGACACATGTGAAATGTCCTCTGCTGGCATTCAAGGTATTCCTCATTTCAATGAGGGTCCTGGTCCGAACAGGTCCAGGGCAAGCATGACTCCGGCTGTGTCCTCCTAGTACAGAGCAGCCTGTGGACTCCACAAAGACTCTGGGCAGTCCTAGGCTAGTTACCCAGGAAACCCCAGCTTTAAACAACCAGATCATTCCTTTTTTTTTTTTTATTGTAACAAGATCACACAACCCCCTTGCCAGTACCCAGATAGTGCCAGGTGTCCTAGGATCTTGGCGCCGTTCTTGTCCTCTAGAACTGACAAGGGAACGAGGGTGCCTCTAAACTGACCAAGACTAACTTCCTCGACCTTTTCTCTGGGGCAGCGTCAGGTAAGCAGCCATACCCTGGAACAAGAGTGTGGTCCTCAGTGGCTTTGCTGAGTGAACTTCTCCGAGTCATCTCGCCTGGGAAAGAGATTTCTCAAAGACCATTTAAAGCTTTCCAGAGGGCAACAGCGAGACAGTTGTGAGCCAAGGTTACCATAAATGCTTCCACTCCGCCTGATTTCATTTCGGAAATAAGGAAAGAAGCAGTCACCACTGCAGGCGTTGCTGACGCCTCATCCAGCAGCCTCCCACCCCCAATCCCTCCACAATTAAGAGACAATAAAAGTTAACGTTACTGTAGTGCCATTAGTACATTGACACGTCGTTGGATTAAAAAGTCTTTATTTCAGCCCAACATCTCCATCCACCCACACTTGAGCACAGAACATTCCAGGCAGGCAAAGCCACCCTTGCCATTCTCTCCTTGGCCACGTCCTCAAGGGTGGGCGAGCTTCGGGGGGAGGGCTGGGCGTTGGAGACTCCGTGCCAACGCAACACGCTCTGCCAAAAGGCTTCTCAGACACGAGTTTCCCAGGGCCATGCCCACCTTCCGCTCCCCGCCTCCCCGAGTCTCTTCCCCCGGTTTAAGCTGGAACCCTGCAATAGTCTGGGGACCAATGAGGTGGCAGCGGTTGACGCTTGGACACGGTGAGGGGGCGATTTCCAGGGGGAGAGACCGCGAAGCAAGGGAGGGCGACAGGAGGAGAAAAGTGGGAAGCGGGGACAAAAAGTAGGCGGGGAGGAGAGGAGAGCCCCAGTTGGGGAAAAGCAACGGCAGTCGAGGTGAAAGAGCCAAAGGTGAAGAAAGAGCAGGTTCGTGGACAGGAGCTGGCGGGCGGGCCGGGGAATCCCTGGTGAGGAAGCGGCGAGGGAGGGGCGTGGGCCAGGCCGGGCCGGGGCGCCGCGGGGAGGGTCGCTGTCAGTCAGGCCGAGCTGGGCTCGCTGGCCGGGGGGCGGCCGCAGGGGCGCAGCGCAGCGCAGCTTGAGGGCGCGGCGGCCCCGCCAGCCTCGGCAGCGGCAGTGCTGGCCGCGCCCCCGTCCCCGGCCGGGCGCCCGCGCTGCGTTTCGCGTTACCCCGCGCCGGCTCCGGGCCGCGGCCGCCCAGGCTGTCCCCGCCCGCGCGCGCCCGTTGGGGGGCCCGGGGAGCTGCGCCCGCGGCCGGGCCGCATTGTGACGTAGCGGGGCCGCGGCAGCGCCTCCGCGCCCGCCAGTTCTCTGCGAGGCTGTTCTGCTCCCGCCGCCGCGGTCCGTCTGTCGGTCCGTCAGTCCCTTCGCGCTCCGGAGCCGCCGGCGCGCCGGGCGTCCCGGGTGAGTCCAGGTCCCGAGCGGACGCCGCGGGGAGGCGGGGGACGGGGGGCGGGCGGCTCAGCCTTTCCAAGTTTGCACCAGGCGACCCCGGCGGGTGTCGCCCCAGCTCCCCAAGCCCTGGGCCCCCTTTGTGCCGCGAGTCTCTGCTGCTCCGGGCAGCAGAGGCGCCTCTGCAGAAACGGTTTGGGGGGAGGTCTCTATAGTAACAGTGGTGGCGGCAGCGGCTGCTTTCCTAGGGGGAGGGGGAAACAACCCCCGCCTTGGTTTCCAAAGGATTGTTCTTTTCATTTGCCCGCTTCGTGTAGTTCTTATTCTTGCTGCCACCCGGGATCGCATCGCAGGGAGGGATGGGCAGTGCCGCGGCTCGGAAGAGCTGAGGTAAGGAGGGGCGAAGTGATAGCAATAGCGACGGTACTAACAACGGTAATAATAGCTGCAGGAGAGGGACGTGTGGTGTTGCCGCCGCCCAAGGGGAGCCCCGCGCCCATCAGCACCGGCACCCCTGCTGCCTTGTGCAGCCCGGGCTCCACCAGCCTCCCTCCCGTGCTGTCCTGCGTCCCAGGCTGGTCCGCTTCAATTTCAGCAGGGAATGTTACTCTCTTGGCCTTCTTTCTTGGCGATGACTTTCATCTGCAGGTGGTAAGTGGGGTGAACCCAATTTTGGCTGTTGTCAAAGGCCACGTTTTGTTTATTTCATTTTTACGAAAAGAAAAGAGGGAAAATTATGAGCCATTACTGGCAGCCATACAGTTTCCACAGGAAATACTAGCATTCTTTGAGGAACACGCTACTGCTTGCAGCGAAGAAAGTCTTAGGAAACAAAAAGGCAACAGCATTGTTGCTCATTTTCAATGGACCGCTAGGAAGCGGGAACCGTGTTGTTTTTTTCCTGTGGGAACGTTGCTTTCCTTGGGAAAGTTAATTAAGGAAGCATTACTGTCGGTGCTGCTTTTCACTTGCTGGAGGCAGGGTCCCATTCCTCTTGGCTGTTACTGACAAGTGCCCATCAAAGAGCCCGGTGGACGGGAGAACTGCTGCAGGACGGTCTCGCCACACACCACGTGCGGTGGAGCCTGGCCAGGGTGCAGTTTGCAAAATGAAATAAGGGCTGTCTGGGGAGGTTTATGAGGATTACATGTGTGCAGAGTATGTCAGTTCTCCAAGGTGTCACTCTAAACACGTAATTTTCAAGCACTACTTTCGTTGCTGAATCTGCAGGAAGGGAAAACCCTATTTTTCTTTTATGGAGCAGATATCCCAGTTGGGAATGGGTTGAAATCTGTATTTCGTTTGTACATATTGAAAATTTAAAAGGCAAAGAACAAGGTGTAGGAAAGCAGTATGCTAATGTGCACACATCTGGGAGAGAAAGTATATTGGCTGATTCTGATGCATCTCAATGTTAAATTACATTCAGCATGGTTAGAGTACAAGGAGGCACCTTTAAGGAGTTCTTAAGACTATTTGAAAGGTGCAGTGTTTTGGTACTGATCGCGGAAGTCTCTCTGGAAAGGGAGTATTAACTGAGGATTACCCGTAACTAAATATGTATGCATTAACAGGTCTGGAATCAGAAAGTAAAAGATGGTGCTTCTCTTAAGGATCGTGTTTGGTCATGTCAGTTAAAATATAGCATGGGATTTTGAAAAGAAGTGGCATAATTTTGAATATAAATTTCATTTTCTCCGTACCAAGCATTTCATCAAGAAAGGTTACAGATTGTAAATTTGAAATGATGCTGCATTCATTAATTTGACGGTTACCATTTGTTGACATTCAAAAGGAAGTGACTAAAGCAAATGCATTTCTCTGTCTACTCTGTCACAACTTTGCTAATACCAGACAGTTGTTCTGGTGCAGGTGTACAGTAGAAGTGCAAGCCAAGAAACTTTGTGTGTGCTATTGTTTTGGAAGAAATTGTAGCTGTTCTTTACTGCTCTTAGGGGAAACCCACACAAACATCTAATACAAACAAATGATCTTTGATATTATCACAAAAAGCCTGGAGCTGTTTTTCTTGCCAGATTTAAGTCATTTCTTGTCAAAAGAGGAAATCTCCCAAGGAGCAGGTGCATCATTATAAGAAACACAAGGGAATTTCTCTTTTAAATGCAAAATCTAATTGAATAGCAACGAGAGAATCAGTAACACTCTTAGAATAGAAGCTTTGTCTTTGGCAGTTTGTCAGGTTACAGTTGCAAACCACATAGGAGAAATATGTGTCTTGGGAGAAAAATGATATTCTGGTGAAAATAAAATAGTTGCTTCTGTGAAACATTTACCCTTACATACTTATTTCCTTGTGCCCCTTTGATTTCTATGCAGATTCACTTGCAGGAAGTCATTTATGCAAAATGAATCAGTAAGTTGGTTTCTAATATATATACTATGCATGATTTTGCACTTTATATGTTAGGTAACTAGATTTTGTATTTTATGGTTTGAATCTTATCAGCTCTTTTTTACATTTTAAAAATTAATGATCAAAATATGATTAATGATTAAAATATTTTTAATTGGTATGACTGATAGCTGGGCCCTGGGAAAGTACTAATTGATTCCTAAATAGTTATTGTGCATTTACTTTGTGCCTATGTGTCATATAGCAACATAAAATATATAGTGTTTTCACAAGGAACATGTTCATGGGAAATAGGACCCATGAAAAATTACATGATATAAAACAGGGAAGAACACATTTCATAATTGAGTGCCCAAGACACTAAATAGTAATTGAAAAGGAATTCTGAGGAAAGAGTGACAAAATCAGCTTAGATGTTATATCAGTTATTCATGATTGGATAACAAATCCCCACAAAATGCAGTTACTTAAAATTGCTACTTAGCTCATGATTCTGGTGGTCAGCAATTTTAGCTGGGCTCAGTGAGGTGGTTTTCTGCTATTCTTAGTTGGGTGCGCTCAGACATTTTCATTCTGCTGGTGGTATAATTTTGAATGGCTTTACTCATATGTCTGGCAGTTATCAGACTGTTGGCTAGGGTAACATAATCGGTGGCTGGGATATGTACCGCCCATTCTCCAGCGTACTCACCTGAGCTTCTTTATGTAGCAAATCAAACAGTGTTATAAGAGCTGCAAAAGAACAACCTGCAATGCAAAAGCAAGCTTAAAGCCTCAGCTTGAATCACATTAGCTATTCTCCCATTCGCCACTCTCCCATTCACCATATCAAATCAGGAGGTTACTCCAGATTCAAGGGGTATAGAAAGAGTCCAGTTATGATGAGAGGGATGTGCAAAAAATTTGAGTCCGTTTTTTATGATATACTACATGTTTGAGGATACTTGTGTCTAGCAGATGTTTTCTGCTGGAAATAATATGTTAGGAGAGAGTATTGGAGCCTGCTTAGCAATAGCCCAGGATTTAGGTTAAGGAGTTGTCCAGTAAATTTTTGTTCTGTAAACCACAGGTAAGGAACTGTGACACAATGATAATAAAATTTTGCCCCTATCCTTCCGGCAGTGGTGTTATGGTTTGGAGACAGAAGGCTGGTGGCAGAGTAAGCTGAGCATTGTTGAAAGTTGATGGCTTTGACAAAAATGGAGGTAGGAAAAATGGAAAGGGATCAATCTGGGAGATCCCATATTTAGGATGAGGTGACTGATTATAGGGGGTGAGTAAAAGCAAAAAGTCAAAGTCATTCTGAGCTTTTAAAAAGCTTAAGTGACAGAATGATTGTGCTTTTGTGAGAAATAGAAAATCAATAAGTGATTTATTTGGGGGCAGGAGAAAAATTCAATTCCAGACAGGTTGATTAAAAGAGATAAATTGAAGGTGAAAGTACTTTATAAGCTGCAGAGTAGGCTATGAATGTTAGCTATTGTTTAGTGTTTAAACCACGGTGCACCATTGTATATAGTTAAGTTTCTTTAGGTGTATAGCAACAGGAAACAAAATACAACATCAGGGATTCCCTGAGATGTCAAAGGGAAGTCAGAACCACTACTGTCAGGATGGAAACAGAACTTACCTAGAGAGTAGAATTGATGTTCTTTCTCCAAGACACAGCTGGAGGTCGGCTCTTAGAATGCTCTGCCCTTAACGTGAGCGTACTAGGCAAGAGAATACCTTTGACTTAGTTTGAGTGATATGCACACTCCTGAGCCAGTAGCACTAACTGGCAGCCACACCAGGGCAGAACACAATGCAGAGTGGGCAGGTTCGCCCTCGAAGGACACTGGAGCACTGCTATCAAAAGTGGAGATGGACACAGGGTCCATCAAATGCTCACCACAGATAAACACTTAAAGATTTATTTAGGCCTAGCCATAGGGAATCAAGAGGTAACAAGGCAGGAGGTGACAATTTTGGCATATTTTCATAGCGTATAGGTGCATGAATAACAGTTGAACCCATGCTATTGGTGGAGTTTTCTTGTGGAAAGTAAAGAAAGAAAAGAGGGTCTGGCACAATGCCTCATCCAGACTCCTTCATAAACGTTAATGGATGTTTTATTAGAAGGGAGAAGAATTCTAAACATGTTCTATTCTGTCTTTCACCTAAAAGCTCATGCAAGGTGCTGTTTCATCAGCCTCATTTTATGGCCAGACTGAAATTCAGGTGGTGCCCTTACCACCAATTGCAGCTGTTGGGCCAGACAGAAACACCTGGCCTCTCCAACTTCACACAATTAGTCTGAACAGCATACACAGCTGCTCTTTATGGAATGAACTTGGATGAACCATCTCAAACCGAAGAATACGCTTTTATCATTTTTATTGCACACATCTAAAAACCCTGAAGATACTCAATAAATGTTAATTGAATGAGTGGATGTGCCATTATCTGGTGCAGTAACATTTTTTTAAAATGGTCTTGTCTGGCTTTTCATTATTAAGTGTAGAGTTTGCCATAAAGTCCCTAAGTGCCTTTTGTAGACTTAATGTTTTAAGGTACTCTTGTCACAGTAATATAGGTTTTTTAAATCCACTACTCATAAAAATATTTTCTTTCCTTTATTGAAACACAGCTGTCTTTAATCCTTGTGTTTTTCAGGATATTTGATTGCAAATCACAGAAATTTGCTTATGCTTGTTCAAGTAGAAAAGGACATATACTGGCTCCTGTAAAGGAAAAGTTCAGAAAGGATCCAATTCTGATTTCCTCTTTCCCTCATGGTGGCAAAATTTTCATCTGCAGCTTTAGGCTTAACCCCTGAGAAAAAGAGAATTCAGGATTAAGTTTAATTAGACCACTTTGATCACATGCATATTCTTGAACCAGACTCTATGGCCAAAGATTTGGACCATGCCACTTGACTTGGCTTTGATTATGAGCCCAGTCCTGGGGGCTTTTGGAAGATAAGAGTGGCATGTGTGAAGGCAGGTAGGGAGGAGTGTATGGGAGTGAAAGAGGTACATGGGAGACTGGTCAGCAAAACTCTTCTAAACCATATAACCTGAGAGCAGGGAAGGGGTGGTTTTGTTGTTGTTGTTGTTTGTTTGTTTGTTTGTTTTTGAGATGAAGTCTTAATCTGTCGCCCATGCTGGAGTGCAGTGGCACAATCTTGGCTCACTGCAACCACTGCCTCCCAGGTTCAGGCAATTCTCCTGCCTCAGCCTCCTGAGTAGCTGGGAAAAAAAATATTGAGAAGAGATAAGAGATACCGTGTATGCAGAAACAGCAGATACCTACTAAATACTATTATACCTTTTTTCCTGATAGGCGTAGCATCCTCTCACTATAGCCCTAAGTCACAGACCTGGTAATCATCTTGATCTGACCTTCTCCCTTTCTTCCTCCACCTAATCAGTCACCAAGACCTCCTGCACCACTTCCTTTCATGTTTCACTCTTCCCAAATCACCTCCACAAATGCTGCCTTCAGTCTCCCAGCCTCCAATCCGTCCTCACCATTGCCTGCTTGCTGTTTCTAAAGAATAGATAAAATTGAATTATATAACCCCATGCTAAGAACCATTCCAAACCTTGTCATAGCCCTGGAGAAAAGTCCAAGCTCCTACCGTGAATTCCAAGATTCTCTGTGAGGTGAGTCTTGTCTCCTCCTGTGGGTGCAAAGGATGGGTAGATGCTGGTATGTTCAGCAAAGCCTTCTTCTAGCTGCCCATATTTTCCCCATGCTGGGCTGACACATATAACTTCAAAATCCTTAAATGCCTCATTGCATGTGCTTTTACATGGGCTGCTGTCTCTGTGGAATATTGTTTCTTCTTTCTCAAACTATGAAGTATTAACCATTTACTTATCCTTCCAAACTCATCTCAAGTGTTGCTTTTTCAAGAAGCCTTTGCTGAACATCCCCTCCCAGCCTTTCCCCACATCACGCTTTATCCTGTACAACCTTGGATATGCATGTGTGGCTCCCTCTGTAGACTAAATGTCTTGAGAGCTGGACTGTGCTTCCTTGTCTTTGCACAGCCTGTGCTCAGTACAGTGCCTTAACCACCATGTATCTCAATCATTTTTAAATAAATGGAAAAAAATGTATGCTGAATCATTCATCTTTCATTTTTTTTAGTTATAATCTTTAGTTATATTCTATTTCCTTTAACTTGATTTTCACATGTGTCTCAGCATACTGGACATGAAGACAGGTTCTCTTTGAAGCTGCTGCTCACTTTTTCAACAGTTTTCCCAATGATTTATTTGCTTATTTGTTACTTTGTCACTAATAACAAACTTGAGGAGGCTGGAAAATATCAGTGGCCCAGAGTAAATCTCTAGTCTAAAATCTATGGGTCAGAGACCAGATGAGGAATCATTGTCCCCTATCATCAGAGACAATATTTAATAGTTAGTATTTATGAGGCAGTTTGTTTTGAGTATGTACCAGATGCCTTTCTTATTTAGTTCTCACAGCAGCCCTAGGAAGGAGGCATTACTGCTATCATCCTTTTTTTTTTTTTTTTAACAGATGAGGAAACGAAGATTTAGAGGTTTGAAGCAGCTTGTCTGCCACTAAGCTCCTTCTTCCTGGCAGCTGCCGGGTGCCAGACACTCACCTGGGTTGTTGAGGAGTGAAACAAAGCTTTGATTGGGCTCTTCCCATTCATCTGTTATGACTTTGTTGTTCTTCTTCTAAGATGAAGTAAACATCATCTTGAAAATAAAATATTATCACTGCCTTCTTTGGTCATCAATCCTGTCAAAAAAAAAAAAAAAAACTATGGAAAAAGATATATTTAAAGAAGTAAGGACTCCAGTACTATAGTTGAAATTAAGACCAATTTCTGACTTATAAATTCCAATTATCTTCTTGAGATACTAATACTACCAGAAAATAAAAGCCTCTTATGGAAGTTGTTCTGCTGCATATAAAATGCAGGCCTCTTGAGGAGGCACAGAAAAGCTTGGTTTTGAGAGTCATTCACAGAGCTATTCCACAGATAAATAATGCTCAGTAGTTCTTAACCTGTTTTCAGTCTGAGAGCTTTAAGAGCATCAGATGAAAGCTACGGATTCTGTCCTTGTAGAGAAAAGATGTGCACACATACCCCACTTTGTATTTAATTTTAGGGATTTCAAGGATCTATTGAATCTCATCTGTGGATTTCTTGGGACTTCATGGACTCCAGGTTAAAAAGAAAATCTGTTTTAAAAGCTGCTGCAGAAGGACGATAATAGCCATTGTTGAGTGTTTACTGTGTTTGACATGTAACCGTTTATTCAGTGTTTGCCAGATGCCAGCCCTTTTTGAAAGGTACATTACAGCTAAGCCATGCATTGTGAGTCATTTTAAGCTATGGAGGAGAATTACGTTCAGAGAGGGAACTTAGAGTCTCCCACTGGGCAAGTACTGAGAACAGAATTAAACCCAGAACCCAGGTCTGCATCACTGCTACTTCATGCTGCTTCCACACTCATTCATGCAACCAAGTGAGGCATAAGACCTGTGCCTCTGAAATTTGGATCCTCTGTTGATCCTGACTTCCCTTAGCCTTCAGCTTCTCTTGTTGAAAGTAAGTTAAGTGGCTGCTTCTGCCATAAGAGCTTCCTGGAATGTGTCCAGTGCAGGAGCAGTCGAGGGCTGGGAAGGTCTCAGCTCACTCTCCTTCACCTGTGACAGCTTGTTCACAGTAGGACAGATAACGTCACTAGAGTGACAGGACTACTGGTCTGATCATCTCTAGCTAAGTTCCTACCTCTTACTCACTCCTGCGTACAGTTTGCACACTTGGAAACTTTAACAGACGCTCAACAGCAAAAATGACTGCAAATTCTCCATGTCACCCCTCTTCCACAGATATTTATTGAGGCCTGCTGTATTCTGGGCTCTGTCCTCCAAGCTGCAGTCACAGCAGTGAGCAGACAGATGTGGATCCTAAGCTCATGGCATTTATAGCTAGCTTATATCTTGCCAGGAAGGGGGCTAATAAATAATTTAAATAAAGCATATTAAGTTTTATGAAAAAGGAAATATCAAGGATTTATTCTATTTCAGTTTCTTCATTCTTTTCAGCTTCAAAACTCTGGTCACAAAACACTGTGTACTTCTCCAGCCTTTTCTTCCCCCAGGATGTTTAGAGCGCTTCAGATTTCTGAAAACTTAGTTGACAATGTCAGGGGGACACACAGGCCAAGCAGTTAATCCCAGTCCCTCTTTTGCAGATGAGAAAGCAGCAGTGACCAAATGACTTAACCTCAGATGGGGTGAAGACAGGGATAACTAGTTGATTTGGTCCCCAGTAGAGCACTGCTCACTATAAACCACAGGCTGCTTCTATTTTATGCAAGATGTTATTGTTGTGGCCTTTATGTTCTGGTCTCTCTTGCTGCAAATGGCTCCAGCAGGTGAGCACAATGAAGAAAGCAAATACACTGCCAGTTTCTGCACCCTCTTTGTAGCCCCTGATGGGTCCCCCAGTTGTCTCTTTCTCATTCCATAGGCACTTCCCACTGTCACCCGCTTGCCCTAAGGCCACCTCCCCAGGTTTTCTCCCTGAAGCATTACCTTGTGACTGCACCAACCTGCACTGGCCGATAGAAATGTAATAGGACCCATGAATGGGAGCTACGCAGGTAATTTCACATTTTCTAGCAGGCACACTTAAAAAAGTAATAGGGAACAGGTGACATCAATTTTAATAATCTTACCCAATATAGCCAAAATATTAGCATTTCTACATGTAATCCATATAAAAAATCAAACCAGATACCTTATATTCTTTTTTTTCCCATATTACATCTTTGAAATTTGGTGTATGTTTTTTACCTACCTCACTCAGAATGGCTGCATTCCAATGCTCAGTGGCCACAGGTGGCTGGCGACCCCTGCGGTGCACTACAAGCTTGGACTCCAAGGAGACCCTGGGATGCCTAAGACAGACTCAGTGACATCCCCTCAGCCTCCCTCAGCCCTTAGCTCAGGTATTTATTGCTGTTCAAATAGAAGGTTCACGAGGTTGTGTTCTCAAACCTGGGCTCTTGAAGGAAGGGAATTTGTCATTGTTCCATCCCTGGTGTAGAGTGCAGTGTTTGGCAGGCCCACCGTTGGCACTGGGGGCATGATGAATCATTAATGAACAAAGGAGGTATATCTGTAACTCCGGGAGTTGAAGCGCTTGGTATATGGAGGCTCGCCTGTCCAACCCCTGCTCCCTGGCCCTATTCCCCCATCGCAGGGCTTCCTGTTTCAATCTCCCAGCTTTGCCCAGTGCCACAGAACCACACTGGGGTCACACTGAATAGATAGGAGGCATCTCCAGGCACACATCCAGGCTTCTAACCAAGAATTGTATTGAGACTATATACATCTTGTTTAGTTTTTGTTTCACCTCTTTAACATCAAATACTAGAAGAACTTATAAGCAGTCTAGTATGTGAAATCATAAGTCTGATTTAACAGCGTGGAAAAAAAAAAAGAAAATAGGACTGACCAAAAACAAAAAAAAAACTCATCCAGTGAACAAGCCTCCTATTGAGATTGCAAACAAGGCCAGCTGACATACAGAACATTAAATATAAAAGAGAAGGCTAGCTTGCATCAGGGAGCTGTTAGAGTCATCACGATGAACTTTCTGTTTCCAGGGGTTTTAGAGTCATCACTACTCCCTCTGAGAGAAATGGAGATTTATATCCTGAGTCAATTTGCCTTTGCACGTACAGCATTTAAATTTTGCAAGTGGTTCTAACCAACTAATGTGCGTGTTAGCCTGTCTGCTTTACCCCCAAAGATAAGTGTCACTTAAAATAATTCATATAACCCAATCTAAGATTGGTGCTTCCATAAAACCACACTAACCACTTATGCAAATAAATTTAAAGTTTGAAAATGGAGGAAAATATGTTTGATCTGTTAAGTCATATAAACATTTTTAAAAGGGATTTTTATCTCAGTAAACAGTACAGTTACCTCAGGCCTACTTAAAGAGTACATTGGAATGGAAAGTTGAATGAAGTCTAACCTCAGTTTACCATTGATTACCAGTTTCAACCTGGAGAGCTCATTGACCTGCTTTGGGTTTTTGTTTCTGAGTGCATACAGTAAAAATAAATCCTGCTGTCACATGCTATGTTTTAGGAGGATGAATGAAGTCTAGAAAATGTTTTAAACAATTCCTCAAAAAAAATATTTGGAACAGTTTGAGGGTGAGGTAGCTTGCCAATATTTCTGCAAAGTAAAATCTTAAAAATAACAGCATACATCCTATAGCAGATAACTGAATATTAGCCATGTTTAAGTAACATTAGCCATGTTTAAGATGATCTCGTCTTTAGTAAGACAAGGACAGTTCAAGATAGAGTTTTGCATCTGTTGGCTACAGCTTTGGGAATGCTGCTTTCATTTAGGATTCTTAAAAAAGAATTCGTGCCTCTTTGAAACTAAAATATATTTCTTCAAAGATGATGGCTCTGGTGTGCTGCGTTGGTGTAATTGAAAACCTATAAAAAGGCTGAGAGCTACTTTTGAATTGGCTTAGTGAACTTGGACTAGATTTGTCAAAGTGGTGAAAGGTTTAAAAGAATTTTCTTAAATGAGGTCTCCAAGCTGTGTTTTAACCATAGAATTCCAGTGAACTCTAAGGCCCGTGAACTCGGGCAACAGCGCCTCTGAGAAGAGAAGTCATATCAAGATGAAAATAAGTGATTCATTTTCATTCCTCACGTTCTGCAGACGTAAGCACATTTAGCCGCTGATAATCATAATTTAGTAGTACCGTTGTGCACTAGAAATACAATTTAAAAGTCTAATCTTTAATTAAGTTGAGTACTCACAGATTAACATGGTTACAGATCTTGGGCACTGGATGTAGTACAGTGTTTACTCCTGTTGCTAGGAAATATAGCAGAGCTATTTGAAAGTTACAGATTGATTTGGTGAGAAGGATGTCAGCCTCTCCCAGTAACAGACTTGTTCATTCCTTTCTCTTATGTAATGTATGTAAATGCATTTTGTGCAGTGGAGGTCCTGTGCATTCAAAGCTTTTGTTGGCAGTGGAAGCACAGGTGTGTGCACCTAAGTCAACATTCAGGGGATATTTGATAAAGCAGTCTTACCTAGAGCTCCTGGACAAAATAAGCATCATGAAGTGTGAGTATTTGAGTTTTTAGTGAAATGAAGTCTTCTATTTGTTAGAGTTACCAAGGAAATGAGTTTTCTTTAAAATCTAACTGTCGTGAGGCTAACTGATGGCTTTAAATTCCTGCCATTAGTGGGAAGCTGTCAAATTAATACAGAAATTTGATCCAGGTTGATGGTTTTCCAAAATTATTAAAATGTGCATGTAAGAAACCAACTCTGCTTTACTTTTCTTTCTCCCCCACCACCCCCTCCCTGCTTTGGCAAACCTTCTTGCATGACACATCATATAATAGTTATTAAAAATGCAAAGATGATTCTTACACAGCATGAAAGGGAATAGCTACAGGCCAGTTCACTTGTGTTGTCCCTGAAAAAGATGAAAGATTGCTATGTGCTATTTCAGTCAGGACCAGGCATGAAAGTGTGGCCTCCCTGAGCTCAAAAGCAGTACTAGGAAAAAAAAACACAGGGAAAAATTTCTATTTGATCTATTTGAGGCAGGCCCTTGCACAAAGGGACTGGTATTTCAAAGCAGGGTCCTTCCTACGAGAAGGAAAAATAGCAGAATACTTCATTGTCTCATGGGACAAAATCAGGAGTAGGATGACTTGTGCTTATTGTGCAATTATAGCCTACATCCAAGTTTAGAACAACCTGGATGGAATTAGAGATGGGTCCTGCTGCGGACGAGGATCACAACTCTACTCCAGCATGTGTGTTCATGCCTCTCAGTCATTAATACACTTTTGCTTGCCCTATGGATGATTATTGATTCATTCCTGTAGAAAGCCAGTTGTTGGTTTTGGTATGAATTGTTTTCTCTGTGTGTACAAATATCTATCACAGTGTCTGGTATGTACTGTAGAATCAATATATGTCTTTGGAATAAATGAATCCTTCAACATGTCTAACAAGTAAACGTGTTCCTAATATAAGCCTTAAGGCTTATTCCATTGTAGCTAATAGAGGTTAGGGGCTTGTTTCACAAAAGATATGTTACCTGTTGTTTACACTTAGAACATCCATCTGAGGCATGGTGCTGTCAAACAAGTAGGCAAAATGCCATGTGATGAAAGGTTTCACTGCTCAGCCACTAGTAGTAATAGGTGATGGAATTGTAAGATGTTTAAGACCTGCCTTTGCAGAACATTTGATTCTAGAAGGGAATTTGGAGCTTTGACAATAATGAGATGGAAAAGTAAGATGAAACTGGCACACGGGTTACAAGTTTCTTAAGGGTATTAATTCTAGTCATTCCCACTATCTCCCAAAACACCCAACAGCACATAAATGACATGGGATCAAGGTGCTGGAAAGGAGGCAGAATAACATAATAACTGGTTGTGAGCATGGACTTGAACCTCAGAGCAAGGCCTGACTCAGCGGCTTACTGTGTGTGATTTGGAACAGCTTATTGAACCCCTCAGTATTTTTATATGGTTTCTTCCTTTTTTTTAAAAATCAACAAATATCTATTGATTACCTCATTTATTCAAGGCAAGTTTGGGGCACTTGGGATAAAATGAGAATAGTGGATATCAGATCCATTCTTTCTCCACCTGCTCTGTGTGATAAGATGGCTGGCCAGCCTTATGGAATCAATCAGCAGACTCCCTTGTTCTCTGGCTTCCTTTTGGGTTTGGCCAATGGGATGGATCAGCAAAAGATTAGCAAACAGGTGGGGAGAGAAAAGTTTGGGTAATTTATTCCCTGGGCTCCCTCCTCACCAGATCACCTCTCCATACTATAAGGCACAGGTGCTGGCAGGCAGCTGTCTCCCTGTGGCTGCCCTCTGGGTCCTGGTTACTGTGCCCTCCCCTAGCCACTTCAAGCTGATAACCGCTTCCTTTTAGTCTTTCTAGCGCACGGTACTACACCATTGCTTGTAGTTTCTCTAAACCTTGGCCACAGCTTTGCAAGTGCCCTTTTTACTAAACAACTCTCAAATTGCATTTGAGCATGTCACCTATTTTCTTTTAGGAGCCCGACTGACACAGTGATTACCCATCTCAGAGGACACTGTAAGAATGGCATGATTTATCCGGAATTTAGTATAACTATTAGCTCATACCGTGCATTCAATAAAGGATTTTATTGTCATCATTAGCTTTTTTATGTTTACAAAGTATTAAGTTTGCAATATTTTTGCATTGTTTAAATTTTTTTAAGTGAGAAGAAATCTATTACCTTGCAAATATTAAAAATGGGGAAGAATGAAACAGAAGTCAAGGGCTAAGGTCACACAATGCTTCAGTGGCAAACTAAAAAGTGAAGTAAGAGTTTCCTACCTTGTTTCTTTGCACAGGGTACATAGTCACAACATGTCTGGAAGAGAAAGTTGTAACTTCAAAGTTAAATAAATTAAAACATAATCTAATTGGGATAATTGGGTATGCTTAAACTAATAAGCTCTATTTGTGACCACTAAATAATTGGGGTGAAATATTGATGACTCAGCATCTTCAACTTAATTACTGGGGCTGGGGCTAAGCATTTTCTATCTTCTCCGTAGTTTCAAGGCAGATGATCCTTGGGAATGAATTTCTTGGAGTCTCTGGAGGGTAGATCTGTTTATAATCAACACTGAGTAGGAGACCAGCATTCTGATGCTTGTGTAGTAGGCTTTTCTACTCATACACATTTTTCTTACTTCTTAGAGCTCTCATTTTAAGCCACATAAAGTAGGTCACTCTGTAATATTTAGAGCCATCTCACCTATAACTTATAGTACACTCATTAACCTGTTTTTCAAGAACTGAAAACTAGCAAATTCCCTAAAGAAGTAGTGGTCATCTGGAAAAACAAAACATACTACTACAATTTCTTTCCATTTGATAATAAATTTGTCATAGTTATTGAAATTTCAGACCATATGAGCATATTTTTCATTGTCTTGGAAAAATTATTCAAGTATTCTCTAACAGAAATGCCTTTTTTTTTTTGTTTTTTTTTTTTTTTTTACAATTAAGCAGAGTCAAGGGAGGAATAGCAATTTGTGAGGCCTTTTGATGTCATCCTAAGTAAGGATTTATAGATTTTCCCTTCTGTGTAAGGAGCTGTGTAGACAAAAGCAAATATCTTGCTGCCAGAAGAGCTCATGCTTCTAGAAGCTCATGCTTCTAGAAGGAATTATTTTCATTTAAACATTTGGGTCTCTTTCTCTCTTTTTTAAAGCATTTTATTTAAGGCCAGCTCTAGGTAGGAGTCTTGCCTTCTGTCTTTCTTTATAAAGAAAGTGCTTTCATAGATTGGACACTTAACAAATATAAACTTTCTCAACTATTTAATTACTTATTTATTATCTTTGAATTATCCTTTCTGGAGGAGATACTATATCAAAGTACCATAATCATCTCCCAGTTCATCCAAGTGAAACCTCCTTTTGTTCGTTCCGACTTCTACCTCTGTTTATGTTTCATCTCTTTTTATTTTTTGCCTCAAGTGAAATACAGTCCACTTTTTATTGAGAGGAACTAGTGTATTCATAGTCAGTGTTATTCTAAATGATTGTACTGTTTTTACCACAACAGTTGTGTTGACATGAGTACCAGTAATGTGGTAATAAAGTTCCTAATGGATCATACTGCAAATATCACATTATACCCAAGAACCTTCCTTGGCTGCTTGCCAAACGAAAGTAGGCATGGGTTCTTTAGAGTAATTGATGGTGTTTGCAGATGGAGGACACTTTATTTCAGGCAGTCATTCTATAAACATGCTTTGGTAATGATATGGTTTGGCTGTGTGTCCCCACCCAAATCTCATGTTGAATTGTAATCCCTACATGTTGAGGAGGGGCCTGGTAGGAGTTGATTGGATCATGGGGTAGTTTCCTCCATGTTGTTCTCATAATAGTGAGGGGGTCTACACAAGATCTGGCGGTTTAAAAGTGGCAGTTGTCCTTGAGCTCTTTCTCTCTACTCCTGCCTTGTGAAGAAGGTGCTTGCTTCCCCTTTGCCTTCCACCATGATTACAAGTTTTCTGAGGCCTCCTCAGCCATGTGGTACTGTGAGTCAATTAAACCTCTTTCCTTTATAAATTACCCAGTCTCAGGTAGTTCTTACAGCAATGTGAAAACAGACTTATACAGGTACATTTCTTTGTGTGGATGCAGTCTTTTTCCTTCTAGGAAATTTCTATCTGGTGGAGAAGAAACATTTGTGCATCAGTAATAGAGGCATGTGCCTAGTGCTTTAGTGAGAAGGAGGGACAGAACTATGATCTCTATGTGGAATGGGGAGGAAGATGGTCAGATTACCAAAGGTTTCACAGGAGAAGTCTCATTTGATTTAGAGTTAAGGGCCAAGTGGGTATTTACTGGGCTGAAAATTTAGAGAACAGTGTTGGGATTAGACAGAACTCGGGAAATTAAATGTAAGTATTTTGATATGACTTCACAGTAAGATGTATGGCACAGAGTATCAAGAGATAATGTTAAAAAGATATTTGGAGCCAAGTTTTGATCTGTTTCCCACTGCAGTAAAAGAAAGCTTACATATCTTTTTCAATGAATGTGATTAGTAAATAATCCTACATAGATTATGTCACCCATTCTCAAGGTTTATACTATCACCTGTGTTGGTGACTTCCAAATTTGTATTTCTAGTCCTGGGCTAGAGATCCTCTTTGTCTTCTGGCCATCTACATTTTGATGTTTATCAGCTCTTGCAAAGTCTGCACCCTCAAAGTAAATTCATTATCTTTCCTTCAAAATCTTTGCTCTGTCTAAATTTCCTAGTTCGGTGAATGGCCCCAGCTTTCAAGAAATTATCCATAAATACCCCTTCTCTTGAACCCCCTCAATATTTTCCAGTATCTAAATACTAAATTCTTGGCTTACTTGTTAAATAGTTCTGAATATTATTGTCTCCTTTCCATCCCCATTTCTAGTAGTATCTTTTTTTCAGATTGTCATTATTTTCTCTTTCAATTACTACAGCAACCTCTTAACTGAATTCTATACCTTTCTGATTAGTTCTTGCACCATTAACACATTGATCTTTCTGAAATTGATCGCATCAGTGATTTTGCTAGTAAATTTTTAATAACTCCTCACTGGTTTTAGTATTAAATCCTAAAACACTTGGCATGGCATTTAAGCCCTTCTGATTTGAGCGCTGCACACTTGTCCAGCTTCATTGGACCCAATGACCAATCCCTTACCCTTTTCTAGCCTTGTTGAGTAACTTGAAGATTCCTAAAATTTCCAAAGTCTGTTAATCTCTGGGTATTTTCCTGTTCCTGTTCCTAGGCTTCTTACCTTGTCAACTCATTTCTCTTAACCTCTGCCCCTACTCAAGTTGGAGTAAAGTATTTACACAACTGTATGGTATAAATTATTTACTATTCTCTGTCTCCACTAGACTGTAGTCTCCTCAATGCCAGACACCATGTTTCATTCATGTCTGCTACATTTTCTATGCTTAGCTTCATGTCTGCCATATAATTATAGCAAAAATAATAATGTTTACGAAGCACTTATTATATGCCAGGCAAGTTGCTAATTTTTTTACATACATTATCTCCTTTAAAGGAGAAGAAATAAATCTATGCTTTGGAAAGGTAACGTAGCAAAAAAAGCAACAACAACAAAACACGATTGGGTACAAGATTTATTACAGGGAGTTCAATCAGGATTATTTCAGGCAAACAAATGAGAATTTAAAAGAGGTTAATTATCCGTAATACTCCCTTCTCTTGAACCTCCCATTATCTCCCAATATCTAAACACTCAACAAGCCTTGCCTTATTTGGTTGCTAAATTGTTCTCAACTTTATTGTCTCCTTTCTATCCCTATTTCTAGTACGGTAGGGGAACCAAAAATCAAGTGGAGAAAATTTATTATAGTAATTCCTAAAGGTATTGAATGGGTAGATAGATTTAAAAAAGACAGCCCAGCATGTATTTGTTAGAACTCACTGAGGAACTTACTTTAACTTACAAATCTGAATGACTTTGGTGCAAAAAGCTTACTAGGATTAGAGGAGCAGAAACAGCTTATGTGGCCAAAAGCACATATCATGAGATCGTAAAATGGCATGGCTTTTAAAAATAGATATTTAAAATTATAAAGGTACATACAAATTATTAAGTTATATTCAAAAGCAATTTTCAAGTAAGTATGGAATTATGTATTTTAAAATTACTCTAATCAAAATGGAACTTCAAGTGGAGTCATCATAAGCTTAGGAGTTGTCAGTGGAGACTAATGGTTAAAAGTGTGGACCCTGGGATTAGAGCACCTGATTTGAATTCTAGCTCTGCCATTTACTAGCTATAAGATGAGGGCAAATTACTTAACTTCCAAAATGGAGGACCCTTCTTTGTTTTAAGGATTACATGAAAAAAGAAAAGCATGTACCACTGTAACATCGTGGAATATAGCAAGCACTCCATGAAGTGTGGGCTTGCCTCCATGTACAACTTCGTTTCTTAGCAATAGTGAGAAGGTGAGCAGTTACGGCATTTGTACTTCAACTTATATTTTCACCTGGCTTTCATGTCTTGTAAGTGTGTTATAACAGAAAATTTGCCTAGTTTTATATGAAAAACACAATTTAGCATACCAAAATTTACTTAAAGGAACTTTCTGTTGTTAGAATATAGTCCAAGCGCCTTTGGTTTCCCCACATAATTCATGGAAAAATTTGCTGAAATGAACAGATGTTAGTAAGCCATCATCTAATTCATCAGACCCTAGCATTTTTGGCACTAGGGACTGGTCACATGGAAGACAATTTTTTCATAGATGGGGGAGGGGATAGTTTTGGATGATTCAAATGCATTACATTTATTGTGTACTTAACTTCTATTATTATTACATTGTAATATATAATTAAATAATTATACAAGTCATTATAATGTAGAGTCAGTGGAAGCCCTGAGCTTGTTTTCCTGCAACTAGATGATCCCATCAGTGGTGGGTGGGGAGGGTGGTGATGGGAGACAGTGACAGATCATCAGGCATTAGATTCTCATAAGGAGCACACAACCTAGATCCCTTGCATATGCAGTTCACAATAATGTGAACCTAAGAGAACCTAATGCCACTGCTGATCTGACAGGAGGAGGAGCTCAGGCAGTTAATACCAGCAGTGGGGAACAGCTGTAAACACAGGGAAAGCTTTGCTTGCTCACTGCTGCTCACCTTCTGCTGTGCAGCCTGGTTCCTAACAGGACATGGACTGGTATCATGGCCTAGGGATTGGGGACCCCTGATTTAATGCACACAATTTATTACAATATTGTCCCTAGTTAATTCCTGTGTAATGTGAAATCTCAAGTTCATTGGCTTTAAATTTTCATTAAGCAATCCCTTTACTATTCACTATTTTAGCTACTTAGTCAACTACCTTAACAGGAAGACTCCTTAAAATACACTGTTTCCCAGAAGTTCAGAAGATATAATTAGTCTCTACATATTTTCAAGGTACAAGTATTATGTCCTTATGGAGAATTACTTAGAGATGAAAAAAAAATTCATTGATTTAATGACCATCCTAGTTTTTTCAGGCCACTATACCAAAATACCATAAACCGAGTAGCTTATAAATAACAGAAAGTTATTTCTTACAGTTGTTTGAGGCTGGGAAGTTCAAGATCAAGGCACCAGCAGATCTGATGTCAGGTGAGGTCCCACTTCCCGATTCATAGCTGCTGCCTTCTTCTGTGTCCTCACGTGGTAGAAAGGGCAAGTCAGACTCAGCACATTTAATGTCTCCTCTTAATCCCATATCATTCTCTGTAACTCGACTTTGCATTATTTTTCCATCATAGCACTTACCCTAACTTAACATATCATGTTTATTTGTTTGCCTGTTGTCTATCTCACCTACCAAAATATTAGATGATACATGCAAGACTTTCTTTTTATTTACTGCTACATACATCAGACCTAGCACAGTGCCTGGCCCATAGCAGAAATTCAGTAAGTATTTGTTGGATCAGTAAGTGTACAGATACAAGCCCGCACTTAGTAGACAATCCTAAATAGGGAGTGCTGCCACATGAATGTGTTTTTGTAAACAGTGTTAGCTGATTAGATTGTGAGACTTGTTGACTGAAAACACATAACAAAACTTGGAAGATGCAAAGATGCATCAATAGAAAAATTTAAAATCATTCGCCAACTCTGGACAATGATATAACATTTTTGTGTGTTTTCTTTCTTTAGATATTTGATATCATATGATGTGTCATCCTGGATATATTATTTTGTATGTTGCATTTTCTCACTTAACAGTCAACCATCAGCATCTTCTTATATTTTTACAAAAATTTTTATAAAGACTTCTATTTATACATGGTGGAGTAAAGGTATATTTCTCTTTGTCTCACTAAATAACAGAAATGAGTTGGGGGTAGGGAGAAGAAAATCCACCTATAATGAAACAAGTCACTGGCAGCAACCCCAGAGCATACCTTGAAGCAAACCTGCGAAATCTGTAATGTTTGGATACAGGTGGAGGAAGGCATAAGCTTATACTTATTTCCTTGGACCTAGAGCAAAACATAATTTCCCTTGAATTAAGTGTACTTCCATGAAAGACATCTCTAATGTTCTCTGAATTTTATGACAAGACCCAGAGCTGTAGCTAAGCGGTGGGAGAAGTTGATAGTGACTCTGCCAATGTCCAAGTATCACCACTGAAAGGCAGGCAGTGGTACTCGAAGAAAAACCATTCTTTTGCCATTTTAATTTTCCTTTCCCTAGCCTGCTGGCTGAGGGAGCCTGGTAAAAGGGAAGTGGGGAAAGGAGGGAGAGCAGGCAGCAATTGTGCTTAAGGGTTTTGCTGTGAGGCACATTAGAACAAGCAATGGGAGAAGCAGGGGGCAGAAAAGAAAGGCTTTCTGAAAGAGCTGGCCAGGCTTTAAGGAAAATGCATTACTTATTTCAGACTCTGAGAACACACTAAGACGCTAAATAGTATTTGGTGAACTGAAAGGGTAAATACTTTCTTCCAAACCTATTTGATTGAGAGACATGGCCGCTACGGAGAAAATAACCCATTAAAATTAGAAATAAGAATGAAATAGCAGAGCTTGTACAAACTTTGTGTAGTTTACAGAAATGGAAGCCATAAATCAAAGATTAAGCAACATGGCACAAAAGGGCATGTGTTTCTGTAATTGTGAAATGAGCTTCCCAGCAAAAGGTGAAGCTGAGCTTTTCAAATTGCTGGAATGTCACTGCTTATTTATGAGCAAAGATAAAACTCATTTTTAGATAAATGACTAAATTGAAATACTATAATGCATACCGTTCAAGTGCTGTTATGGTTAAAATATGTGACTATAAAAATGTCACTTTATTACGGAACCTATTTGTTGGTTAGGTATTTTCCGAGTGCTACTCCTCAGTTTATTGACTCCCGCTAGGTTTTACTACTGCCTGCCTTGCATAGCCAATGCACAGTAGCTATTGTAAAAGCAAGATCTAGTCCTTTGTACCTCACACAGCTCTGAAGAATCTCAGGAACTCTTTATACCAGAGCTGATATTGTGACTGATGCCATTAGATGAAATAAGAATGGAGGTACTTTGCTGGCAGAGACCATGTCTCATTTACAGAACAGCAGTGGTCTCTTTAAAATTCAAGTTCATATTTAATTTGAAACTACATCTTATATTCTGATTGTTCTACCATTTCCCTTGAGCACTTAAACAATCATGGTATCTCTCTACCAAATTAAGTCAAGACAGAGCTCACTATATGACCTATTAAAGAACCAGCACCAGGCTGCATAACAGCAATAGTCCTGAGTGGGGGCATGGGTTGTGTGCCTTAAAGAATACTAATTGCAATCGACTATCCATGCTAGTAAATTACATTTTACATTTTAACATGATTAGACCACAGTGGACTGAAATGCTTGCAGATGGATGACAATAAGAAGCTAGAAATTTGTGGGGAAATGGAATATATACTGTGGTAAAGATGGGGGAGATGGATGCTACAAGAAAGAAGAGATCAGCATGGAAGACTGAGCTTTGTGAAGAGGAAAGAAGTGAATCAAGAGGATGAGTCAAGCAACAACATGAGAGGATGGTACAACAGGCTTCAGTTCTCCTAGGAGGTTATACGAAGAGGAATTCAAAGAAATGAAAATGGAATGGCAAACTAATAATAACTGGCACTTACATAGGCATATACCAGGTGCAGCACTGTTTTAAATGCTTTCTTTATGTTAATTAATGTAAACAATAGCCCTGTGAGTTCAGAATGATTTCACATCTCTCTCATACAAATGAAAATAAAATGAAGCGTAGTTTTCAAGTGACATTCCCAAGTAACACAGTCAGCAAGAAGCCCAGCTGAGATTTGAACCTTGGAACCTCAGATTCAAGTTCATACTTGGAGGCTTATACCGTATCGCTTCTCTCATATATGAGTGACAATAAAATAGATGGTTTTTAAGAGCTTAACTTTTCATTATATGAAAAAATGAGCTGGCAGTCCAGCTGATCTATGTTTAATGTCAACTCTTGACTAATACTTGAGAGAGTTACAGCAGAGAGATGATACGCTGTGTGACAAGTACAGGTTCTTGTCAGTGGACATCAGGTGGTAACATTAAGGGAGGGAGAACAGGGTGGATTACAGAAAACATTTTAACACCAAAGCCTTGGCTGGGAGCTGTGGATTTATATCCACAGGAGAAAAATGATTTCTTTTAAAAGTCCATTCTGCAATTGAAAAATGTCTTATTAGAAAATGGGTTAATTTTTTGCAACTTCGCAATAGATCTAAACTAAATAGAATGTAAAGTATTTCATTGTCGCCTTTATACATAAAAATAAACCACTGATTTTGGATAAGTGTCCACTAAGTTGTGTATTATTCCTTCAAACTAGGCCTCTTGGGCAAAAGTTATATTGACCCTATAGGTATGGATTTGGTGACCTCAGTTTTCAGGAAATGTTATTAAATTGCCAAAGATATTACTAAATCTGTAGGTTTGGCCAGAAGATATTCTAAAATGCAAGTGACAAATCACCTTTACTTTCAATAACTAACACAGTTGAAAAGGGTAGAAGGAAGGCTTATAGGCAACTTAAATACACATTTTTTACGGATTTTTTCACTCTTTTTTCTTGATGGCTAAAATATTGTATAACCTTATTTTAAAGAAAAAATCTAACATTTTAGCATTTATCTTTGGTGGAAATTGTTGTTAGAAGGAAAAACAGTTATATAGAGAAGTTTGAGATTAACAATTGCCAAGGACTCAAAAGATAGGCTTTGTGTGTGTGAGATATATCTAAGGATCTGTCTTGACATAAAATAACTGTTCAATTCTGTTAACCACTTGATTCACAAATAAGTCAAAATAATCATTGGGCTAAATTAAACTGCTTTTATTTTTCTTAATCAAAAGTATCTATTTGTAGTTATAGAACAAACAGATACACCAGCTCTTATGAAAAGTAAAAGGTGTTCCCGTTATGATGGTAAAGATAGCCTGACTCCCATAACTTCTAAAGCACACCAAAGTTTGGCAGAGGGTTTCTCTGCACTTTAACTGTTGTACATCAGGTTCTCCAGGAAACAGAATCTGTGTAGGAAGTTTATTAGGGATTGCTGTTGGATTAGACACCTGTGGAAGAAAGGAGTCAGAGAGGGCAGACGAAGAATTTGGGCCCCGACGTATTCTCACTTAAAGACCCAACCAACTCATGGAGAGCTCAGAAGCTAGGAGGGTTCTTTGGCATTATACTGAGTTGGAGCAAGGACACCTGGTGTGAATAACTCCATGCCATCCAGTTATTGAATAAAGTCTGCCTCAGGAAGGAGGCTATTTCTAGCCCAGGCAATTCCTATAGAAAGCTGAAAGCTGAGGGCTGTCAGGCAACATCTTTTCCAGCAGCTGGGAGAATATGTCCTTAAGTCTTGAAAAAGAATCTGGGTGATTCATGACAATGACCTTTCTAGTAGCTGACTGAGATATTTTGAAATTTTAAGACAGAAAAGGAAACAAGAATAATATCTACATTTTATTATTAAGATATATAGCATTATCACAGAGGGAGGCCTTCTTCTACAGATAAAATAAGACCGAAAGAAATCATTTAAATAAGCCTATTTTGCATAGAAGTAATATATTTAGCTAACACTGGTTATCAAGAGAATGTGTATATGTGTGTAATAGATACACAAAATGAGCCACTTTTAGTCTTATGCACTGTATTAGGACTGTAACATATTTCTGTCATTCAATGTTTACAACTCTCTTGTATGGAAGGTACTATTGTCCAATTCTGCTGATAAATAGAATCAAAGGGGCTAAGGAATTGTCCGAGATCTTACAGTTAGTTACTGGTATAGTCATGACTCTAGGCTACATTTGCCCGTATTAAAGCTCTTCTTCTTGGTCCTGTCCTTCATTGTTCTAGTTCTTGGCCCTTAGAGGTTTTCTATTTCAATAGATAAATTTTTGTCCTCCCAGACCTCAGAAATGTGTCCTTTAAGCTAAGTGTTTATCTCCTTTGGCTCCTGTCACAGCCTTGGCTGGTAAAAAGGCAAGGTGTTTTTCTTTTGTTGTTGTTGTTGTTTCTGAGACAGGGTCTTGCTCTGTCACCCAGACTGGAGTGCCATGGTGCAGTTATGGCTCTCTACAGCCTCAACCCTCTGGGCTCCAGTGATCCTTCCACCTCAGCCTCCCAAGCAACTGCAACCCCGGGTGTATGCCACAACACCCAGCTAATTTTTTGTATTTTTGTAGAGACTGAGTTTCACCCTGTTGGCCAGGCTGGTCTCGAACTCCTAGGCCAAGCCATCTGCCCATCTCAGCCTCCCAAAATGCTGGGATTACAGGTATAAGGCACCGCACTAGCCAAGGCAAGTATGTTTATCTACACTTTAGCAGGAATGTAGTGGTGATGACAGTGGCCTAGCATCTTATGAAAACAGGACTGAGATATTTTGAAATTTTAAGACAGATAAAGAAATAATCAAGAATAATATCTACATTTTTTTACTAAGACTTAATTTATATAGTGTTATCACAGAGAAAGGCCTTCTACAGACAAAATGAGACCAAAATAAATTATTTAAATAAGCCTATTTTGCATAGGGTTAATATATTTAGCTAATACTAATTATCAAGAGAATATATGTGTGTGTGTGATTCCAGGATGGCTTCTGCTCTGTACTTCTGCCCCCATTTAGTAGGTGAATTAACAGGTAAAATAAATGCAAAATGTGGCAGGAGTCAGAGGTGAACTTGGGTCTACTGATTCCAAATCCCATATTTGATTTCCCCTCCAATGGGATTAACACAGGAAAAGGAAAAATATGGATATATTATAGGTATACTGCATGTATATTGTGGATGCAGAACAATATCAACTGTTCAGTGACCTACATAATAATTTTTTGTGATGAGAAGATTGTGGAACCAGTAGAAAGAAATCATTTGAATGGCCATTAGGAAAAATGTTAGCATATACACTTTTGAGAATGTGACTTAAATTTTGAAATGATTTTAAACTTCCTTTAAATTAGAATAACTTCCTAAGGGCTTCTTGATTAGAAGGCCTGAATGATGTGTCTCTTTTACTGAGAGAAATGACTGCCTGATTTCCCACAGTCGAATCACATGACAAGTGATGTAGCTTTATTGCTCTGAGACAGTGTGTTTCCTGTTTTTTCTTTTGTTTGTTTGTTTGTTTTTGAGACGGAGTCTCACTCTGTTGCCCAGGCTGGAGTGCAGTGGCACAATCTCGCAATCTCCGCTCACTGCAACCTCTGCCTCCTGGGTTCAAGTGATTGCCCTGCCTGAGCCTCCCAAGTAGCCGGGACTATAGGCATGCTGCCACCACACACAGCTAATTTTTGCATTTTTAGTAGGGATGGGGTTTCACCATGTTGGCCAGGTTGGTCTCGAACTCCTGACCTCAGGTGATCTGCCCCCCTCGGCCTTCCAAAGTGCTAAGATTACCAGCGTGAGCCCCCGTGCCCGGCCTCCTCTGGTTTATTTTTGATAGCACAACTGAAGTAGAAAAGGTTCTCTTGTTACCTGGTTTATTTTAATAGGGTACTGCTTATGTCAGAAAATTCAAGAGGACTTTAAGACATTTGTCAGATATTTATGTAATATTTCATCTTCCATAACATACAAAGGAATAAGGAGAGTCATTTTAATATTTTCAGTCACATATATTCTTTGATATAATGAAGTAAATGACAATCTCAGTCTGAAGTATTTTAAGTCTTTTCTCAAGCAACTATTACTTTATTCATGTCTTTGTTTCTGCTCAAATCTTAATTTCATGGAAGATTTCACAAACAGTTAAATAGAATAGATACTTCTGCATGATTAATACAGTGTCCCCTATAACTTGTATAACTCCAAATTATAAATTATTTGGCATTTTAGTATTAAAAACAGATGATATATTTGCCTTTTGAAATACAGAAAGAGGGATATAGATATATGCAGATAAAGAGATTTTAATACATCGTGAACTTTTACTCATGCATGTGTGTTCATTAACAACCACAAGTCAGTCAGCTTAAAAATTCATGCTCACAATTTAGCAGCATTAATCTAAAGGTCCACACATTGGATTATCACTGCTAGTGCTACAGTAAAAACCAATTCATAATTTATTACTTTTTTATTGTCCTGGATATTAAAATGGTCACAAAACTACAATTACACCATTTCATATGCACACATATATAAAGTTATGGTGATACTGACCGTTTATAAAGGTTTGTGAATGAGATCCAAATTAAAGGATGCCTTGGAGTTCTCTTTTATTGACTATATGAAATCAGAAATTAAATATGATTATAATAGCTAGAGAATTCACATATAATGTACAGTGATTATTAAACTTTCAAGTTTCATTGTTGCTTTATATCCTCATAGTATTTGGAAGAAGTTTTGTGTTATTCATGTCTGTTTGCTCAAATCTTTAAGACAATGCTCATTTCTTAACATTCTTTGTGGTCTAAACATAAGAGTTTATAGCAAGATTCACATGTACCCCTGCTTCTAGGCCAGGGATTCCAAAGTTACATGTACAGAAACAGGAAGGTCCTTGTGTACCAAGAGGGGCACTTGAGTATTATACAGTGGGAGTAGTAGGTATTGGCAGATTGAATGGTGTAGGCCTGTAGAAGGCTGAGTTTGTGATCACTTGGGAATGTAATGCCAGTTTCTCCACATCTTCTGACTTTCAAGATAAGATAAAAATATGGATGTTTTGGTGAAATTTTCTGATTTTTAGAACACTGAGTAGGCCAGGTAAACCCCTTATGTAGGCTGCCCGTAGCCTGCAGACATGCAGCAGTGTTCACATTCCCATCTAAGTCAAAGAGAGACTGAAGTCTTGATTGTCTTGCATTTTACACACATGGAATGCCAATCAATTTTGAGTAGGAAACTAATCATCCTAATGGAATCTTCAAAATAGAATCAAAACCAACTTTGGATACATTTAAGTTTTCTTCTACTAGTGTCAAAAATATAGTAACCCTCCAGTTTTTTAGTTTAAGCCAACGTATGTGTACTTTTTAGCCAAAGGGGCAGGGGCAGTTGGAATTCTATTTCATTTGGCATATTGTCTTTTTTTATTGATTGGTGTAAAATTGGACACCACATTTCCTCATTCCCATTTATCTATCTCAGTATGAGATTTCCTGTCTTGTTTCAAACCTTTGTGGTCAGTTTTTATCTGATCATTTGTCTGTCTGATATCCTTGATAGGTTTTTATAACATTTTTAACAGAAAATGTAAGTGCTATTTATGGAATGTAAGCTAGTCAGCTAGGAAAGGTCTCTTGTGATTTCTCAAGTTGTTTTCATGTTTAACTGATACTGGCTCCTAGAACAGAAGTCTGGGAACTAACATGGAATGTTAAATGACTGAATACAAGTTTCCTTCCTTTCCAAGTGTGTCTTCAGGGGCACAGAGAAAAGATGAATGGGAATGGAAAATAGAGGAGTGTAGCTGAGCAGGGGGTTAATTATATTAATTTCAGACTCAACTCAGCTTGAAGACAATATAGTCTATAAAAAATGGAATTGCAGCAAGAAGCCAAACTCCTATTACCTTTTTCTTTTCAAGAGCACAATATGTTATAGTCATCAGGCACTCGTAAATTGCCATTGCAAGCTGTTTAGAAAAAGACACTGTTCAAAACCTACTTAGAATTGGAAACTGTAGGGAGATTCTTTTTTCCCTGTTGCACCTGAGGTATTTTTTTCCATGTGTTGAGTTTCCTTTTGGTTGTTCAGTGGAGAACATGGGAATTCTGCTACGCTTCTTATACATGTGATGGATGAGGAGGGTCAAGATCCAGTTGAATTATTTTAAATACTGAGGAGCCAAATGTAAATAGTACTATGTAGTACTGTCCCCTCGTTGTATATGTGAGCACAGAGAGCCATCATGTTTTCCCCTTCATTTATGCTAAGTTGCCTGGTAAGAATTATTACGTGGTAGATAGGAATGGGAATAAGTAGAAGAGAGTGAAAAAATAGTCCAATTTCTTCCAATACAAACTTCTCTGTTCCTTCACCAGGAAAGCTTCAGTTCCTATTTCGTCAACAGTAGTAAGAATCTCTAGGTAAAAGACCATTAAGAAGTGCCGATACCTTGAAGCAAACGAATATTTTTCAAAATATTTACAGCAGCCATGAAAATAACTTAGAGCATTGAGCTGAAGTAATCAGCATTGACAGTTGTATGTGCTATCCTCACTTTTTCTCATTACTGTGTCCTACGTGCATAAGCAATCATTTCAATGACCCCTTTTGTTAAAATATGTGAACATTTATATTCAGTTATTCAAAAGCACATGATCCTATGTCAATGCCTTGGAAATTTTAGAGTAAATTTTACTACTTTATCACCTGTATCCAGACAAATTTATTAGGCACTTACTGATGTTGAGTAATACCTGTTTATTAAGCTGATTTTCAGGCTGCTTTAATGAAAGCTTTCATAAATTAGCTTTAGTACCCTAAAATGTAAGCTTAAACAGGGGTTAAGCATTCATAAATTGAATCAAGTGATCATGGACTAAGAGGGAAGAAAAATGTTTTTTAATGCATTTCTTCTGGCCCACTACCCCTCCCTTTCATTTCAACCCCAAGAGCCTACTTTGCCGTGAGGAAGGACATATTTAAAGTTAGAATCTCTAGTGCCAGAAATTTCTACTTTATGTCTTGGCTAACCAGCAAGGATAATCAGCACCTTGTCTCTCTTAAAATTGACAGGGTACATTTTTAAAGTGTTGAAAGAGAAGTATACAGCACTTATAGGTTGAACAGTCTCAATTCCCTGGCCTCAGCAAAGATTTTGAAACTTAAGTTGTTTTCAGATGTCAGGGTAAAGGCTTGTGGTCAGTTAAATGAATCAGCTACTTTAGTCACTGGAATTTCTAACAAATACATAAAAATCAGAAATGCACACTCTGAAATATAAAAACCAACATTATTCATGGCAATATTCATTTTTTTATACTTTTGTGTTAGGTTCACCAAAGGCAACAATGTATTTCCCAGTTTGATAAGACTTTCGTCTGTTTTAAAGGTATTAAAAAGGCAAATCCATTTAAAGATGCAGGTTTAATCCTTTGAAAATTAATCCAATCCCAGGTTTTAAATGAACTCTGCCTAAATGCAGACAAGCACAGTGAACCTCCAGTTTATTTTGCCCTTGTATTTGGAAAACAGTATAATTTTCCATGCCTCCTGTCACTGGCCCCTTCAGTGCCTCCTCAAAAGAGCAGTAAAAGCCTTTGTCTCTCGGGGATCTGTAGGGAGCTCATTGCTTTGGGCAGGCTCCAACCATGTAAAATCCACCCTTAGTACCATGGATAGGAGGAGATTCTTGGGGTGTGGTGGGAGTAGCTACTACTTAAAAAAACAATACTCCATCCTGAATTTAGATGCTTCCAAAATCCTTTGTCTCTCACAAATCCACTTCTTGATTATGTCATGGAATCTGAATGAAGTTAAAGGAATATAAAATAAAGGCAGTTTCTGCAACAAATTTACATAAAATATGCTTGATTTCCTCAAGCGACATCCTCTCTAGGAGGGTAGAACTAACACTTCTGTGAATGACGTCGCACAAGGATGTTTTCGATTTTTGTTCCTCTCTAGGAGGGTGGAACTAACACTTCTGTGAATGACGACACACAAGGATGTTTTCGATTTTAGCTGTTTGCCCATCAGCTGCCCGTTCTCCCACTGATCAGATTATCAGCATCAACATTAATACACCCCAAATTGCAGTGTTTTGGTTTCTCCCTTCTTCCTCTTCTACTCTTCTCAATGACCTATCTACTGTTGTCTTGTCACTCAAGTGCTTAGGTCAAAGCGTAGAAACTAGAGGACTGAGCTGAGCAGTTTGGGGAATGGAAGAGTGGAACCAGCAACTGCATTTATCCCATGGCGTCACTGCTCCCAGGGCACAGGTCCTCAGGGAATGTCCATAGGAATTACCACTGCAGGCTCCCTGGGGCCTCCTGCAAGCAGAGATCTGGCATCTCTTCACCATGATTCAGATCACTGGATCTGGATTTGTAAAGTAAAGAAAACACAGACCATTTCCATCCACATGCCATTTAATAACTGTCAGCCATGGTTGAGTCCTATGGTGAAGTGAGAATGCTTTCAGACAGTGTCTCATTTAGGCTGCGGGGAAGCTCTAGGGAGCTTGTAATGACCATTATCCCCAGTTGACAGATGAAGACTTGCCTATAGTTATTCTTCAGGTAACTGGTGGTGAAAGGGCTGAGTCTGGCCCCAAAGCCCATGTCCTTAATACAGCCCTGTGTCGCCCTCCCTCAGCTCTCTGCTTCACTCACCAGTATGTAAGATGCATTCCATAACCTTAGCTTCCTTTCTTGTCACTCGTTTTCATGGTGACAGTGTGATAAGAAGACATTACTCTTTTTTTCCAGTGGCAGAACATTTAGGATGTATTATTCTTACAGATGGTTTGTAAAAGATATCTGCAATTAATATATGAAATGCTACCTTCATATTTGCCTTACATAAGAAACAAAGTAGAATGTCTTTATATTCCTTTCCTCTTAAACATGTTGTTACACTTGTTTTGGAAGAAGTGCCAGAGTAGACAGCACCTTAAAATGGTTTTAGCAAATATGTTCATAAGTTAAAATCATAGAAGTCCTCATACCAACCAGATTTTCCAATGACACAATACAAACTGAACATCTTAATGTTGCAACCTACTTAGGTATTTAGTTCTCAAACTAAATCAACTACCTCTTTTCTGCTTACTCCTTAGTTGTGAATAGCTAAATATTTGTTTGTGGAGCTGAACTGTTGCCCGTTAAGTCATTTTTCTCATGTTTCCCCCGCACGTCCCATCTTTCCTAACAGTTGTTACTGCCCGAAATCTTTTATTCAAATAACAACACATCATTTGAGTTGGATCTCATTTTGAAAAATGTAATAATTTGAACTGGAGATTGTTCAGATTCGTTCTTATTTTAATTATAGGATATTTGAAACAACATCAGCATGCCGTTTATATGTAAGCAGCTTTTCTTAAAACTGAAAAAATGAAATGTAATAATTATATCTTGCTTTCATGGATCACCGAGAATGTTTTATAAATAAATCATCAGTGCTATGCATAGATGCTCAAAGGATGACACTCTGTCATTATGCTTTCTCTAAGGGTTTTAGAAAAGCTGGTTATATACCTCATCACTATGGCAGGGTTTCTCAACCTCTGTCCTACTGACCCTTTGGATCGAGTCATTTGTTGATGTTAGGGAGCGAGGGCTGTCTCTGTGCACTGCAGAATACTTTTCAGTATCTCTGGCCTCTGCACATTAGATGTGAGTAGCAACTTCTTACTCAGTTGTCATCATTAAAAATGTCTTCAGACAGTGCCCAGTGTCTCTTAGGGACACAGTCATCCCTGGCTGAGAACCAGTGCTTGTCTTAATCAGATGAGAAACCAGTTAGACATCAAAATATTAGCTCTGTTGATGGCCAAGTTGAAGTGGAGAAAATGGCTAAGGTCTAAGGCCAAGTTGGATTTGTTTTTGTTTTTTTTTTTTTCTTTTTTTGGGATACTTCTGCCCAAGTGTACCAGGCCTTCCACGGCTACTATATTCAAAAATAGTACAATCCTGTGACTGTCTCCCTCACCCACTTTACTCAATTTGTCCTCCCAGCCCCCATCTCCACCTGAAATTTATATTTAATTGTTTATTGTCTTCCTCTTCCACTAAATGTAAGCTTCATGAGAGCAGGATGTTTTTTCTTTAGCGCTATTACCCTAGAGCATAGATCAATGCCTGCCACATAATTTGAGTCCATGAGTAAGTGTTGACTAAATGAGTCAATTATTTAGAGACACTTGTTCTAAAAAAAAGATTGAGGATATTAAGGATCACAAACATAGCTGAAAATAAATTGTTGAGAGAATTTTTTATTGAAGAAGGACAGCTTAAAGTATGATTATTCTACTTAATGGTTTTATAATTAATTAATCCATAATTAAGATTTAGGTTTTTCCCTCACTTTATATAATTAGTTTTGCTGGTCTATTTTTCATGTCAAGCAAACAATGCCTTCAGAGAGGAGAAGGCTTTGAGCTACAAGGAAATGAGTAGAGAAAGCTCAGATGATGCATGAAGCGAAAAAACAGTAGGAAATACCATTTCTTTACAGTTAATCACTGAAAATACATCACTAAGCAAAAGTTTATTGTTGGGTAGTTTCCTGGAAGGTACAGAGGGACAAGCACAATATTCCTTTGAATGCTGTTTTGAGTTTCAGAGCTAATAACTGAGAGTTTTGAATTTCAAGTAAGTAACAATTTATCCATTCAGGGTTTAAAATTTGTGTTATGTATTTTCAAATCTTTCTTGATTTATACTTATTTTTTCAGCTCCCCAAATTTAACCAGTTATATATATTTAAGTACCACTATCCTCAATAATTTGAAGTAGTTGCCTTTAATAGGAAATATGCATTTCATCATAAAAATGGAAGACAAAATTCTTAGTTATAAGTCCAGATATATTTGGGCTAAAATGCTGTAAGCTGAGCAAATAGTAAAGGTACACATTCTACCAAATGTGTTCTGATCTTGAAAAATTAAGGACATGTGTCCTGGCAAGGTAGAGAATACAGCCTCTTCGGGCTGTGTACTGACCACCACTGAAATTTTATGTGACAAGAATCACCACCTGGTCATGGACAGATGCCAGGATTCACTAGTACTGTCAACAAAAGGGCTATGACAACTCATTTTTTTTAATGTTAATATCAAATATTTTGCTATTGGTTTATTAGAATGTCCTCATGTGTTTCTTAATATAATGCCTACTTAGCTCTTTCAAAGAACCTATTTCTTACTTTTAAACAGAGTCAAAATAGTAACAATAATTGATTTGTTTTTGTTTTTCCTTTCCTCGTACCTACTTCCTGGGGTATTTGAAAAGTCCTGAACAGGCTAGAGCAATCCTAGGGCTATGGTTTGGAAACCTGTTTATTACAGATTAACTATAGAAATGGAAGAACTAAAGTGAATATTTTATCCCAGTTCTTTATTGACTGTGGCTTGGAGAGGAGTTGACTCCTCCCAGTCTCAGTGCATTAGTGATAGATCCCCTGCCTGAAACCCTAACTCCATGATCTCTGTACAGTATTATTCCCATCTTCCATCTATGGTATAGTTTGGCCATATTTTATCCCTCCTGGGCTGCAACATTCCTCAACATCTGGAGTCAGGGGATTCGTTGTTGTTGTTGTTTTAGAGACAACACAATCATGGCTCACTGTGGCCTTTAACTCGTGGGCTCAAGTGATCCTCCTGCCTTAGTCTCCCAAGTGCCTAGTTCTACAGGTGTGTGCCACAATTCTTGGCTTTTTTTTTTTTTTTAAGAGATTAAATCTCACTTTGCTGTTCAGGCTGGTCTTGAACACCTGGCTTTAAGCAATCCTTCTACCTTAACTTCCCAAAGTGTTGGGATTACAGATGTGAGCCACCATGCCCAGCCATCAGGGTTTTTTGGTATAGTTTTATAATGATGATAGGAGAAGTGAAGGTGACAGGGAACAAAGAAACAGGGAAAAGAAGAGAGTGCTTCCACTTATGGAAATTCTATCTGGTAGAAGAACACTTTGTTCAATTAATAGACATGCTAATTTTCTAGTAAGTGCAAAACGTATAATAGGTGATATGGAGGGATACAAAGATAAGTATGACCCGGCCCTGCATTCTAGGAAAGCATACCCTCTAATGATTTTCTTACTTGAAAAGGGCCAGTGTAGCCAGCCCATAGCCACAGATCTTCCTGGAAGTGTTAGCAATTCAAATAAATTATGCTCATGGAGACCCAACAGAATGACTTACCCTACCTGGTTCAGCTAATAGCATTTTTATTATTTCTTAGAATTCTTTCTCTCGGGGACTTTGTTTCTTTACTCAAAAATGTATTTCCTTTATCCTGTGATCTGCTCTATGTGGCTCTATATTTCCTAAGTACATTAACATCACTAAATGAAGTTAAAAGTAGGATTCCAATGTTAGCAGAGGGAGTAGAGCTTGTCTCAAATAGCTGATGCTTTTTGCAAAGTCAAAATAAAACTTCCTCTTTCCTCTTTATTCAAGTAGAAGACAGTTTTACCAATAAATCCAGTTAGAGCCTGTCTATTGCAAAGAATAGATTTGTAAACTAATAGAGTTTTAGAGCTGTAAAATTAGGGATAAGCTAGACAGCTGAATCAGTAGACACTTAGTATGTATCTTCCTTTTATTCATTGAATAATAGGACTCTTGAATTCATTTCTAATGATTTATTGGAATTTGGGTAAATGAAAGTAGGGTTGAAATGATTTATTTGCAAGTCTTTTGACATTTCCAGGTCATAGGAGTATTAAGCCAAAAAGTCTATTTTTAAACCTTTTTGTAGCCACATAAAAGTAATAATTTTGACTACTGAGATATTTGAACTGTGAGGTTCTAAGAGAGACTAATGATATGGATACAATTATAGTAAAAGCAGTTGTCAATAGATTGTGTAGGCATTTTTCCAATCACATTAATTATATTAACAAATATTTAAAACAGAGTTTGAAGCAAGCTTTCTAGGAGTGAGTCCCAGATGTGAGTGAGCTAATTTTTATCATTGTATTAAAGATAACTCAATGTTTTAATGCAACTGGAACAAAAAACATGTGCTTCAGTAGAACCTTCAAGAATCCAGTGTTATTTGCCTGACTTTATTTTACTCACAAATTATTTGAAAGGGTAGACTATGAATTCTTTATCATCTATAATGTATTACAGCTTTCAGGAAGGTCTATGTGAGAAACACTTTTTAAAGCTTGCTAGGATAAAGTGACAGTCATAACATCTTTACCACAAAGAACATCTGTTTACCAGCTCTGCCTTTTTTGACTGGTTGTAGGAGTGCTTTAGGGAGTGATTTCTCTTTTTTTTTTTTTTTTCTTCTCTTGACAGGCTTCTGTGCTTGAAGCCAGACTGCAAAGATAACAATGGTGTGTGAGTGTTTGTGTATGTGTATTCATGTGGGCACATGTGTATAGCATGCTAAAATCATAAGCATAGCCTTGCAACAATAGTTCTGTTTCTTCAGATGATTTGAAAGGCATTGGCACTTCCACCTGTGAGTAGATACCCTCATTTAAAAAAAAAATACATATATATATATGTGTGTGTGTATATATATATATATAGATAGATAGATAGATAGATAGATCTTCCTTTGTCTCCCTTCAAATTAAGTTTTCAATTTCTAGAAATTCTTTACATTTTTAACTAAAATGATGCATGTGACATGACACCTTGGTATAATGGACACTTTATTCAAACAGCTCTGATTGTATCTTATTTATAGAAATTATAAAAATAAGTGTCTTTTCTCACCTAACATAGGACTGTGAAGTTCTTCAAAGGAAGGCAAAGTTGAATATGGGAAACATTCATTCTGATTTTTCCTCTGATAACAATTTTGATTTTAAAAAATGTTAAAAGTGTTTCCCTTTTTATTTCCCATTTTTTCTTGGCCTTTGAATATCCAACATTACCAAGTATGTTATGAGCAAGCCAAGCTATAGATAATTTGTTGTACCTCTTAAGTCAGTAATGGTTTTTTTAAAAAAGATATAAATATTGATAAATACTGAATATATTTCAGTTTTCCTCAAATTATTGGGATTCCCCATCCATTATTTCAGATTTCAAAGGACATATGCCTTTCATTCAAATTTTCATAACAATTGCAATGCAACTTGAAAATGTTCAATTCCCAAGTATTTTTTATATATTCGTTAAAGGAATGGGAAACCTAAAAATAAAGTTTATGCTTTCTTATTTATTAAGATATCCTGACTTATTAATGGAAAAAAAAGACATAAAGTAGATTTCACTATCTGGAATATTATGGTATAATCAATAATGCTTATTACCTTCATGTTCTTGAATAGTGGGGTGATAACAGGTCCCTGCCCTCATCGTCTGAGAACCCACAGATCAGTTCCAATGTGAGTTGTCAGAAGAGGAATATATTCACTAATGAAATGACTGGTTATTTAAACTGGTCTTCTAAAACCCTATCAAGTTAATGTTTCTATTCATCAGTTTGGGGCTGATTATAAGATGCTTATAACAATTTAGTACAACAAAAATACTATGCTAAAAATATAGTGTACATATAGCCTACATAACAAAGCAAATTGATTGTAAGAATTCTTTAATGCATAGAAATTGATGTTGAAATATTTCCTGAATTACATATAAACCCATTGACAAATGAGGAACCAGCAGAGCCAGACCAATGAACATTGAAAATTAGAAAACAAAATGGATGAAGACATAAGATGTTTCATGCAAGAACTATTTCAGAATCATAAAATGAAGAAATATTGGGAAAATTGATGACATTTTTTAGTATTTCTGCAATAATAGGTATAGTTTAAGCTGCACTGTTATATAGTGTTGTATAAAAGAAAAAGTCCTGAAAAATCAACACTTGATTTGGTCCTTAATCCAGTTAATAGCTTAAATTATAGTTTAAACTTTGTTCTTTGTGATACAATTTTTAATGAAAGTCATTTAAAGTAATATTCCAGTGTGATCTTTTTCACTATTTCTATGAAAAAGTGGACTGACCCTTTTCTGTTACCAATTATTCTCTGATAATGAAAGCCTCTGGAATAAAGCCACCACTCTGAATTTTCTATCACAATTAATTGTGAATAGGATAGGCCTCAGTTGATTCCTTCATTTAAGCCCCAAATTATTTATTTACCTCTTTTCAGAATATTTTTTCATCATGGTGATCCTCAACTCTGATTACACATTAAAATTACCTGAGGAGTGTTTTAAAATACTGATGCCCAGGTCCCACCCCCTAACAATTAAATCAAAACCTCAGGGCTGCAGAGAGGTGGGAGGTAGAGCTTGAAATGAACTATCGTTTAAAGCTTCCCACAAGACTCTAGTGACTACCACTGATAATACCTCTAAAGGGTATTAAAACTTCCAGCAAGCTTTGCAACTAAAGAAATGAATATAGATATGATTTGCTTCCTGCACACACTGTTTTAATACACAGAAACTTTCAAGGATTTCCCTTATATAAATCAACTTTAAAAATGACAGAAAATTAGATCTTTATTGACAAGAAAGAAGAAATTCTTAAGATAACTAATTTCTATACTCCACACTAGGTACTTCTTCAATTTGCTTTTTCTACTATTTCCTGTCTTTGGAGTAATCATCAGAGTGTTTATGTTTCTGAGAGGTTGAGGCAGAATTTCAGCAAAGTCACAACACCTCATGCTTTCTGATTCCTCTGCTGTCCCATCCCATTGTGCATCCTACTCTAGCCACAAAAATAGAATGTTTATTTCCTATCCTGCGGTGCTTCATTGGGCCATGATGCTTTTGATGGGACTCTTCTCTGCCCGTGGCTGCCCTGCTCATCTCTATTACAGTCTCTCCTGGCAAGTCTGAAGACCACCTCTGGACTTCCACAGCCCTTTGCTCCCCCGTCAGCCGAATGTCCTTTGTAATAAGCAGCTGTGTTGTATTCTTCCCTATCATGATTTGCTTATATTAGATAGACACTCAGCAAGTTCTTAATAAGTTAGAGAATGATGGAAAGGGACATAATGCTGGGAAGAATCTCACAGTTTCATTTAACTGTGATAAAAGTTTATGCAGAATTATTTCAAGAATTGCATTTTCTTAGTCGCGTCCCATTTCTACATTTGGAATATGTTAAGCATGGTAATCGCTGAATTCCAGGGTCCATCCCAGCTGAAAAGATCTGTAAATACATGAATAAGTTTGCTGATCTTTATGTTCAGAGGAAGGAAACATTAGAGGTGATTAAGTACCATCCAAATATAAGAAGATAATTTATTCTTTCTTAATTCAATTTCCCAGAATTCGATTCCAGTAATGGACTATTTTAATATTAAGATGACATAATTTTTTAGTATTATCATTCTTTTATTTCAGTATATCATAGTATATTTTAGTCTATACTAAATAAATATTATAGTTCTGATTTGTGCATTCTTTTTGTAGACAAACCCTTACAAAGGATTTACAAGAAGTAAGGGTTTTGTTTTGTTTTTAGATCAATGTTGATTACTAGGAAAGTCTTATAAATTGCTTTCCTGTTTTTTAGCTCAGACTCTGACTCATAACTCATTACTGACCAACCTTACTTGCAAGTGTTTTGGTGCAGCAATCATCTTATTTTTCTTTGTTGTGCTTATATGGTAACAAAGCCTGGAGGTCACAGAACGTGTGTGGTAGGATCATGAGACAGATCTGGAAACTGCCTGCAGGCTGCTTTGCAGCAAAGCCTGACCAAAAGTTGGGCCTCAAATGGGAAGATGGAATCAAAGAAAGGTACGGAGAGATCAGAGTGTTCATGAAGAAATGAGAATAGACAGGAGAGATACTACAGGATTTCTTTAGAAGGAGGCTTAGCAGAAGTTGGAGCACCAAAAACCATATAAGAGCTAAGACATTCAGTGCATTCTTGCTGATAGTGTTGAGTGCTCTTGACTTTCTTTAATCCTAAAGATCATTGTTAGAAACATTAAATATGTGTCTAGCACATCAATTACTGTAACCCAGATCTCATGTTATTCTACTATGCCTCCAACGTTTTCTGTTGATTCAGCATATTTAGTTTATGTTCTCTTGAATATAAAAGTGTTACCTTTTTTCATACTTTTTCTACCTTGTCTAAATTCTGCTTTGTGATATCTTCTCTTTTTATTTTACATCTCCTTTCCCTCATTAATAAATGTGCTTATTTGACTGCAGAGGAAAATTTTAAATGTGAACTGGCCAGGCACAGTGGCATACACCTCTAATCCTACCTAGCACTTTGGGAGGCTGAGGCGGATGGATCACTTGAAGTCTGGTGTTTCAGACCAGGCTGGCCAACATGACAAAACCCCATATCTACTAAAATACAAAAATCAGCCAGGCATGGTGGCGTGGTCAGGGGTTTTAGACCAGCCTGGCCAATATGGTGAAAACCGATTTCTACTGAAAATACAAAAATTAGCCAGGCGTGGCGCGTGTGCCTGTAATCCAAGCTGCTTGGGAGGCTGAGGCAAAAGTATTCCTTGAACTCAGGAGGCAGAGGTTGTAGTCCACCGATATCATACCACTGCACTCCAAGCTGGGCAACAGAGTGAGACTCTGTCTCAAAAAAAAAAAAAAAATTAAAAGACATGTTATTCTTTCTGTAGTGGTTGTGTTCATAGCATAGTCAACGAGCAGCTTTTTTTGTTTTGCATTTAATGTCATTAGGACCCAGACAAGCCTGAACAAAGAACTCTGGTCAGCAGTGTGCAACATCTTCTGTCTGTGTTTGGACCAGCTGTAACTTAGATATTTGTGCTGACCTCATTGGGGAAGGCCGGCTGCTTAGCAAATTTGGCCAACTCTAACCTAAACCACATGAGTTTATATACAGTATTTCAGCTTTATGTCAGAAGACCAGTTGATGACCTTGCTCAGAAGGAGGGGTTTGTTAGCAATGATGACCTCTTGTCTTCCAAAAAATCAGGACGCTTTGATCTCACCCACTGATATCCTCTAGGAGGCAGGCCACATCTGGTTCATCTAATTACGCTGTTTAAAGCAACAAGGCTTATGAATGATCAGCAAAGAGCAATTTTCAAAATCTTGAATGTTCACTGTTTGTTAATTGTGTTATCACAAATGTATTAAATTGGTAAATCAGGTATTTTTAGTGAAAGTTACTTATCTTTTTGTTTCTGCTTCTCTTATCAGATTTCACCCAGACTCTCCCTGAAACATGAGTTCTGTGTTATCAGTTCTACATTGTCATCAAAAAAGATGACACCACTGCTTGCATAAAAGTCTCCAAGGTCATTTGTTACAAAGTTTCCAGTGACTATTAAAACAATATGTTTTTATTAAGCCTTCTTTTAAGAAATGTCTAGAGGTTTAACACCTTCTTTTATATTATTGGAGTTTCTATTGGGCTCTCATTAATAGGGTTAACATTCATTCTTTTGGCTAAGTTATCTTCTCTGATTTACTGAGTTTTCTACTTCTTTTACTGAAGGACACATAGCAAATATGGGATTCCAGTAATGTTTTTTAATTTGCATGGCTCTGTTGTATCATAAATCTTTATTAGAAACCTTTTTTATGGTTTTATATAGAGATGGGAAAATAGTTCCCCACTACAAAAAGAGTTCTTGGAAGATTTTTGTTTGGTTGGTTTTTTTGAAACTCTTTAAAATTTTAGATTTATCTTGCTTAGTATGAACCTTTGGAAAATAATCAGCCTTCTTAATCCTCTGTTACAAGCCAAGAAAAAGACTCGTTAATTGTGGACAAATGATACCATATCAGAAGGCAATTTTGGGTTACTTGGATTAGCCCATTCATTCAACAAATACCTATTTTTGTTATCTCCATGCAAATGAGTTACAGGCAATTGAAATCATCTTGTTTTACAGGTAAATTTTAGTTGTCCATAGTCAATATACCATGGCTCTAAACCAAACAATTCATTAAAACCATGGATGGCCAGGTGGGGTGGCTCACACCTGTGATTCCAGCAATTTGGAAAGCTGAGGCAGGAGGATTGCTTGAGGGCAGGAATTCAAGACCAACCTAGGCAGCAGAGTAAGACCTTCAACTCTACAGAAAATCTTGAATAATAAAGAGAAGAAGTATGGACTCTTATGAACATATCTAAAACAATTCTGGAATCACTAGCAGCTTTCAGTTATTCATTACCAGTGAATACAAAACCCATCTACCTGAGAAATCCTTTGATACACATATATACAAAGTTGACATTGCCGAGGCTCCGTCTGCTTATGGTTTTGTCTAGTACTTGACCAATTACATTGCATTGGGTACCTTCAAAAGTACTTTTTCTTATTGATTGAGTTAGTACTTGGTATCAGCAGAATTTTAGAGCTGGAAGGAATTAACAATTACAACAGTGTGGATGAGTCTCCCAAATTTTATGTTAAGCAAAAAAAGGGGGTGGGCAACACAAGTGTGTATACCATGTGATTCCATTTCCATAAAATCCACAAGGCAAATCAATGTATTGTGTTGGCATTCAGCATAGTGGTTACCTATGTTGGGTAGGACGACAGTGACTGAAATGGGGCAGAAGGGAAATGGCTTTTATTTGTGAAAAGTTCATTAAGCTATATAATTATGATTCATGTATTTTCATAAAAAGGTTCATAATAAGAGTTATGACATAGGCAAAAAAAAGACAGCTGTTGTTGTTAAAGCAGGTAATACAGGGTTTGGCTGTGTCCCCACCCAAATCTCATTTTGAATTATAACTCCCACAGTTCACACATGTGATGGGAGGGATCCAATGGGAGGTAATTGAATCATGGGGGTGGGTCTTTCTTGTGCTATTCTTATGATAGTGAATAAGTCTCACAAGATCTGAGGGTATTAAAAAGAGGAGTTCCCCTGTACAAGCTCTCTCTCTTTGCTTGCCGCCATCCATGTAAGATGTGACTTTCTCCTCCTGCCTTCCACCATGATTGTGAGGTCTCCCTAGCCACGTGGAACTGTAAGTACATTAAACCTATTTTCCTTCCCAGTCTCAGGTATGTCTTTATCAGCAGCAGCATGAAAACGAACTAATACAGTAGGGATTGTAGAAAGGGCCCAAGGTGAGGATGAGGTGGGGGTGAGCCAGTATGAAAACCACAGGTTTAACTAAACCACCATGTTAGAGCTGAAGAAAGGAGAGCTCCTCCAGAGACTGTGATTTGCCCCAAGTTATATAGCTACTTGTTGATAACATTTATTAACTTATTTTATACATATATATTGAACATGTGCCATGTCTCAGACATGGAGCAGATGTCAGAATATAGTTAGAAACCAGACCAACCCAGTCAGACTCTCACGTCACAGAATTTAGAATTCAAGTCTTCCAGCTGACATATTTACGTGACCTCTCTGGACTCAGTAGACATTTGAGTTGACACTTCCTTGATTCACGTTAATCTTCCTATTTCAGGATACCGGATATTTCATTTTGTTAAGGCACAGACTGGACTTGCCTTCCTACTTCTACTTGTTGCATGTTTCATTGTATTCTAGGAAAAATGTTTTGAGAATTGAGCGTAGACTCGTCTTCCAGAGAGGCTGTGATGAGAGCAGAGAGATTTCTTGCAAGTGCTCCTCTAGGCTTGCAGGCTAGAGTGCCCATCATTTCTGTGCGGTTAGACTCATTCACATCACTAGGCTCCCAGGCTTGTCATTTGATCAGGCTCTCATCTGCATGTCAATGAGGCTTAGAGCCCTTGGAAAGAATTAACTGGCCTGGGATGTTTATGCATCTTTTCAGCAAAGGCAATTGAAAGGAAAGTTGCCCTGACTGAAATGATTGTCTTGGAGCAGATATATAGTGAAGTAATCATGTTAATATTATGTGACTCGGGTTATATGATATTTTCAATGATCAGCCTAGTAGAAGTTTAAACATGAGCAAAAACACAAACTAATCAAAAACAGTAAATGAAACATCCCTTTTAAAGAAGATCAACTGGACTTTTATTCATTTTTATACTTTTTATTCAGTTTAAAGCATAGCACAAATTCAGATTTCCTTCAGAGTATATGAACCATATTTTGTATTGTATTTTTAAACCAACAATATTAATTTCCAGTTGTATTCCTTTCCTTTAGGACTAATTAAAGAAAATACATTTGTTTTTCTAGGCATTGCTCCCAAATCTGCAAGTGCCAGGATATAAAGTCTGGTTTTATGTTCCAAAAGAATGTTTAGGTTTTGAGATCATATAATCTTTAGTAGAGAGAAGTTTGTGTATGAGAGGGTGCATGTGTTTTTTGTTCAAGGGTTTAGCCTCATACCATAAACATTTCTAGACAGGTAAGCAAATTTCATGCAAAGACGTTCCTATTGCATGTCCACAGGTCATATAAACAAATATGTAATAAATTCAACTACACTGTGTAACAACAGTGTTTCAGAGAACATAAATTTAATAGTTAAGATCCCTTGAAATTTGCATATTCTCTTTTGTTTGTCTTAATGTCCTTTATATATAATATGACTTCCCCAAAATATCTAACGAGAGAGTTTGATTTTCAAGTTCTTTCAAACTAAAATATAGTAATCTAAGATCATCATTTTCCTTTTCAGTAAAGTTGAAGCAACCCTATGCCAATACACTGTGAACCCCCACCTGATAAGGCAATTAGGTTATAAACTCAGGATATGAGGCAAAGATTGTGTCTAGTCAGAAGGACCTTAGAAACCTATAAAATTGCCCATAAAATCCACCTCCCCATAAACTCAACACTGCCAGTGTTTCCTCTCATTGTCTTTGAACATCAGATGAGGTAAGGCCATATTGTAGGAAAAAGTATGTTTCTTTAACAACAGAAAAGTGCCTGGCATGGTAAAATCCTCATACCATGGAATCTCTCCTCCCATGGTCATTGTCAGGCCTTAACTCACAGAGGGGAATGGAGTAGAATTTCCTACACTATGCTAGTTGTTTTCCTTTTTTCCTTCCTGTGTCGTTATAGTTGAATTTAAGTTACATGCATACATGCAGTAACAACACTGTATCTGTGAAGGCCCTATTGGGCTTTTCTGCACATACCACACCAACAGATGTGTCAAGAAATACGTTGTCAACTCTGAGGTTTAACACTTGAAAACAACATTATAGTGAGGGAATTAGGTGGTCTGTACCCCAGCTTTAGATACCATTTGATTATGGTTCCAAATAACTTTTTCTGAAGGTACCACTTATGCATGTTTAAATAAATGTAGGCTGTGTTTAATAACTGACTGAAGTGTAGTTTGACAATAATATAATGTTGCAAGAGTTAGCCCCCTTCTTTTTGGAGATGGGGTCTCACTCTGTCACCCAGGTTAGAGTACAGTGGCGTGCATGATCATAGTTCACTGCAGTCAACACCTCCTGCCTCCCAAGCAGCTGGGACTACAGGTGCCTGCCACCACACCTGGATTTTTATATTTCTCATAGAGACAGGGTCTCCCTATGTTGCTCAGGCTGGTCTTGAATTCCCAGGCTCAAGCAGTCCTTCTGCCCTGGCCTCCCAAAGTGTTGGGATTATAGGCATGAGCCGCGACACCTGGCCATTAGCCTCCTTTTTAAAGGATCATTACTCAGTATATGTAAAGTTAAATTATTTTTGATGAGACTGAACTAATTGGTTGCATTTTACTTAAAATTTTATTTATATACATTCACACATGTACCTCCATGTTTCCTAACATATTTATAAAAACTTTCCTGGTTTGACTGCCTCTGGGAATTTGAGTTACTTCTTTCTCTTGGTTTCAGGGTCAGTCCCTTCCCAGTGCCTGCTGGCATTGTTGTAATAAGCTCTACAACTAGCCTTGGGCTCTTCCTCAATGCCTCCTTTTCCTTCCTCACATACACGTATGTGCTTACCACATGTCATCTGTCACCAAAGCCTGTTGGCTCTACCCTTATAATACACCCTGAGTCTGCCTTCTGGTATTGCTCTAAACAAGCCACTGAAGCACCAGGCCTGTACCAATGCAGCACCCTCCTAACTGGCTGCTGTTTTCCTCTCCCAGTTTGGTCTCTACCTAGCTCCTGTCTGATCTTATTAAATGTAAGGTAGCTCCATACACTTCTACTTGAAACCAGGGCTTCCTGTGCATCAGAGTAAATTCAAACTCTTTTTCCGTGAGCCATAAAGCCCTGGATATTTGTATCTCTGCCTGCCTCTCTGACTGCCTCCTGATACTTTTGCAAGTCTCCTGCCTGCTGGCCATCCTGCCATTTCTCTGATAAGCTCACTCCCACCGTAAGGCTTTTGCCTTTGCAGTGTCCTCTACCTGTCATCATCTTCCTCTACATTTTTACATGACTTATTTTGTCAATTGCATGTCTGCCCTAATGTCACCTCTTGAAGGCCTTTCCTGACCTACCATATTTAGAAGGACCCGATCTTCTCCCATTCCTCTTGACAAGCCTTCTTTTTTTTTTTCCTTTGTTGTACCTATCTCTGCCTAAAAGGATTTTTTGTACTTATTTACATGTTTATGGTCTGATTAATCCATTAGAACTGTGCTGTTCAGTAGGATAGCCACAGCCACATGTGGCTATTTAAATTTAAATTTAAATGATGAAATAAGGTCTAAAATTCAGTTCTTCGATTGTACTAGCCACATTTCAAATGCTCAATAGCTGCATGTGGCTAGTTGCTACTATATTGGACAGCACAAACACAAAACATTTTTATAAGCTAGAAAGTTCTGCTGGACAATGCTCTACTAAAATATGAGTTCCCTGAGGGCAGACAGCCTGTTTGGCTCATTCACTGCTGAATGTCCAGAGGCCATGTCTGATCTATGGTGTTCAATAAGTAAGAATATGAATGAATGAATGAATGAATGAACAAGAGTCTCATATTTTTCAGGAAGAATTGCCCTCATCACCTTAATATTCATCTTTAAACCTTCCATACCCCTAAATAGACTTAATTTTCAGGATCAAACAAATAAAAATTTGTTTCTTAATTATGTAAGGGGAGACTTGGAATATTTAATCATTGTAATGAGTTGCCTTCTAATGCCCTTGAATTTGCCATTATTCACCTTGTGTCCTTACAGCCTCACTCTGGGACTCCATCCTTCAAATAAAATTCTTATCTGACTTCCAGGAGAAAGGCACATTTTTCTTGGCCTCTTTTTACCATGATAAGCCCTTTTCCTCCCTGTGTCTCCACTGTGTATGCACAAGATTTTTGCTAACACTCACTGAAGCTTACAGTTACCAAAAGTTAAAAATATGTTATGCCTGTGGCTATGTTGTTATTTTTGCTATTTTCCTCGTGAAAAACCACAGTTTTTGAAGGTGTCTTGACAGTGTCTGAATTTGCAGCACCCTATATCATACTGGATTGGCAACGTCTGCTGCTGTGTAAGGATTGTAGCTGAGTGTTGATTAAAAGCAGCACTTTCCCTCTAGCTTGCTTCAGAGCTAATACCCTTATATATTGTTGCTATGAACTTTTGAACTCACAGAAACTTCTGAACATATGTAATAAGAAGTAAGGTAATCCAGGGCTGAGAATTTGTGTCTTCCCTGAGACAAATCACATAAATTAAAAAATAAGTTTGATTCTTAGCTTTTTTATGGTTTCTTAAATCTAATGTTTTAAATTAAAATCTGGAGCCTTTAAATATACTTTACATAAGGTTTTCAAAGAACAGTTCTTCATATACAATCGTCTAGATAAGAAATTTCATAAAGCAGATTTGAAAACCGCCTTTAAATAAGAATGCTGTCAAAAGTAATTTGTCATTTTTATTTTAAGACACATAAATCACTTAAGTCCAAAATAATATACTAAATCATGTTATGAAGTCTAGATTCTAGAAATATATTAGATTCAAACAATGAAAATAATGTGAAAACATTTACATTTTTAAGTAAGTTTTATATCTAATGTTTTATTGTCCTGAGTAAAAACATGAGTTATTTATTTATTTATTTATTTAGAGACAGAGTCTTGCTCTGTCGCCCAGGCTGGAGTTCAGTGGCATGATATCAGCTCACTGTAACCTCTGACTCCTGGGTTCAAAGGATTCTCATGCCTCAGGCTCCTGAGTAGCTGGGACTACAGGCACATGCCACCAAGCCAGGCAATTTTTTTGTATTTTTAGTAGAGATAGCATTTCACCATGTTGCCCAGGCTGGTCCCGAATTCCTGAGCTCAGGCAATCTGCCCACCTTGGCCACCTAAAGTGCTAGGATTACAGGCATGAGCCACTGCACCTGGCTACAACATAAGATTTTTATGAATAAAGCGAATATAATTTTCAGATCCACTATGTCTCATTCCAGAAAGCTTATGAATTAGTGAACAGTTTTATTTAATAAGACATTATAAGAAAAATATAATAGCTATTAGTGGAAAGTTTTATTAATTTTATTTTTATTGGAAAAGGTAAAGCATAATATGTCTTCAGAAGCTGAATGATAGGCAGCCCATGATTCTAGGCTTAAAGATAAAGATCTTCTTCTCTAACATGTATTGCTAGCCACAAATAATAATGCCTTCAGCTTCTCCAGAAAGAATCTCATGCTGCAAGGATCCCTGTCCATGAAACATGCAATACCAGAGAACCTGTTTAAGAACCTCTTTATGCAGTCAGAGTTGATTATCTGCACTTGTGGTAGGGCTCTTTCATGCAGAAAAAGCTTGTTCCAGGGAGCACCTGAAACCACTTTTCCAGCATTCTTTTTTGGATTTTGTTAGCATTTTGATGTCAGAATTGCTTTTGGCTCATTGTCTCTAAGTGTTACTAAATGTTTAGGAACATGGCCAGCCTTTCTGCTCTAAAGATTATCCCACAACAAGCAAATACATAAGAATGTTTGCAAGTGCTTCAGTTGCCTATAGTGGTACCAATGGAGTAGAATGCCTGATGGGTGTATTGGAGCTGGGGATCTTCTGTCTTCCTAACTGGCTACTCAGCCTGCCCCAGAAACTACATTTCAGTTTCTTTCTTGTGGACGCTGGTGATGAATAGGGTTGTATTAGCAACTGAACTGAAAGCCACTGGTTCTGACCTACTCTAACATCCAGCCCCACATAGCCTCATCAGCTTAAGGTGGAATGATTTTAGGCTTAGAGTTCAATGTGAATCATAGTCTTTTCTTCACCAGTTTTTCCTCTGTTAATTAATGAATGTTACTTAACCTGTATCTATTTTTTTCTCTCTGAAATGGGTGCAATTGTACCTGCTTTGCAGAATTGTTAAGTTTTAAGTGTTAGGCATGTAAAAACCACCTGGCACAGGGTAGTTGCTGAAGAAAGTGGTACTGTCTCTTTAGCATCATGAAATTCATGAGCTGGAACTCTACTTGCAGAAGAGGAGAACTCTGAGTTTTTTGGATTACATTCACTTAGCACCTAAATTTTATTTTGTAATTTCTCCATGAAATGTCTCTAGCATACTACATAAGAAAAAGTATCATTTTATATACCAGAAGTCCTCATTAGCTGAATAATCAGGAGATGAGGGGGAAGAAAACACTTAAAAAGTGAAGCCACAAAAAACTGGAACCATGTTTCATGGTAAATAGTGAAAACCAATCACCTAATTGAAATTTGTCTTGAAAAACTAAATGAATTATGAAAATTAAGCCTATTAATACCTATGTTCTACAAAATTTGTTAGTTTTTAAAAATGAATTGGCAATTCTTTCAACAAAATTATACATTCATATTACATTACATAGTTTAATTTAACTTTACATTACATAATGAAAGATAGTCATTTTTGGAAAAAAAAAAAAAAAAAGCGTTTGGTCTTTATCAGCTTACCCAAAGTCCTGTCTTGATGGTTTGATAGTCAGATCATATTCTTATGAAGTATCTGTCACACCTCCATCTTTGTTGACATCTTTCTGAAGTTATTTACTGCTCCAAATTTTCTAGTGGCCTGGTATTTGTTTTACTTAGCATCACTTTCTCTGACCTTGTGAATCCTGCATCTCTCACAAGCATTGCAATTTTACTTCCAACCTACTTGCGTTGTGTTTGTGTTACATCAAGGGATGGTTTAAAACCTCCCACAACCAGCAAGGTTCCAAACATGTTGATTTAATGAATACAAAGAGATGATACTTGTAAGCAGGGATGTTTGAAGAAGTTGTTTTTTAAAAAACAGCCAATTCATGAGTATTTTCATGTCATGATGACTTTTATATCCCCATGCAACCTTGAACCTGTGGGAGGCTGATGAATCAGGCCTTGCTGTGTGGAATTAGGGTCATCCCCTGAGGAAGAGCTCCATCAATGCTTTAAAGGTCCCGGCATGATCATTTGTAGCATGTTTGCTCACGCCATCCCCCAGATTTTCCAGAACAGCCTTTCCATCCACATTTTTTGATCCTCTGCTTCCATATCATCAGTTCCTAATGACAAACTAGACATAGAAAAAAGAGGGAAAATCTTTCATATCATTTATCAGTACAATCAACTTTTGGTTATTTATAAAATTGGACAGTAATGATTATGAAAGAATGACCAATTTTCTACTTCTAGGGGATAGATTCAGTTGGCGAACAAGAAAACAGAAAGAAGTATATGTAAGCATTTTTTGTTTGTTTTGGTTTCTGTTTCGTTTTCTTTGAAACAGAGTCTTGCTCTCTGGCCCAGGCTTGAGTACAGTGGCGTGATCTTGGCTCACTACAACCTCCGTCTCCCGGGTTCAAGTGATTCTCCTGCCTCAGCCTCCTGAGTAGCTGGGATTATGGGCATGCACCACCATGCCTGGCTAATTTTTTCTATTTTTAGTAGAGATAGGATTTTGCCATGTTGGTCAGGCTGGTCTTGAACTCCTGAGCGTGTGATCCACCTACCTTGGCCTCCTAAAGTGCTGGGATTACAGGCGTGAGCCACCGCACCCAGCCTACATGTGAGTGTTTTAAATTCCAGTTGTAGAATCCTAGTTTCCTAATCACTGACTTGTCTGCATCAAGCAATTTTGCTTATCTAATTAACTGAAATAGTGTAATCCTTCTGTAATGAGAATAGTAATAAAAACTATAACAAGTAACCCTCTGTTGAGCACTTACTTTGTTCCAGTCACTGTTCTAAGGATTTGCCTGTATTATTTAACCTCAAAGTACCCTCAAATTAACATGTGCCTATTTTATAGATAAGGACAGTGAGTCCCCATCTCTTAAATGTCTATGAGCAATAAGTGATGGAGTAGAAATCTCATAAGACTATGAGATGAATATGGATATTGTTGCCTATTGAGGTACAATGAAATAGATTATCAGTATGGCTCACCATAGAGGGAGCACTGGAGACTGAAGAATCTGAGTATTTTCTGACCCCAGGAATGGAGCAAATTGAAAGAATAACAGTAGAGAACCACATTTTTTCCTCTGTTAAACCAGAGCTATCTAGAGGAACTCTATGGTATTGACTTGAAGAGAATTGTAGTGGATAAGAACAAGGAAAATTCAAGGCTTATCAGTAGAAATGGAATGTTTGAAGTCAGATAACTCATAGGAATGCTAGTTACCAAGTACAGAATCAGATTAGCAGGAGGAGGAGGGAGCTGGAGAATGTCTGCACTTCACTAGATAATGAAAGTGGAGTGAGCCAAGAACTCAGTTGGAGTTTGACAGAATGAAGCAGAGGGTACAACTGAGGCTGAACTGAGCATGAACTACATTCGGTGACCTTGGCAGTGATACATAATGATAATAAATATAAGCAAATGAATTAAATAGTGCAGCAACATGTGGTCCAGCTAACCTCTCCTTGGGGGATGGACTTTGAAAAGTTCCATAGAGGCTTAAGCCCCAGACAAAATATATAGCCAAGAGGGAAAGAATCTTTTTAAAACATTAGATTGAGTTTCCAGATTTCATACCTTCTATTTTTCTCACTGACTTGGTTGCATTTAGTGCCAGTAATTTTAGTGGTCACATATCCGTGTTGTCCTTCTTGCCTGTTCTACCAGTTGGCATTGCTCTCTGGGGGGAATTTGGTCTATGACTAGAACTCCTTCTCCTAAGGCCTTGTGTAAGGTCACTGGGATAGACCACGACTCTGGTGATTGATATTGGCTCACCTTGTCATACCTTACCTGGGAAAGTGAGGCCCAGGAGAAGGGAAAATGGGTGCAGAATAGATGTAAACAGAAGTATGTTTAATTTGAGGATCCAACATGATTTACATATTGAGGATAAAGTATGAAAACTAAATATCCTTTTTCCACAGCACCTAGAACACTGCTAGACACTGGCCAGGAGTTAAAAAACCTCTCTTGGTTGATTTAATAGTTTGAAAATGAGAACTTTTTTAAAACACACTACATTTAATGCATCTGAAAAAATAAGCATGTATTTTCAACTATTTAATTAATTAATTAATTAATTATTTTTAGAGACAGGATCTTGCTCTGTCACCCAGGCTGGAGTGTGGTTGTGCAATCACAGGTCACTACAGCCTCAAACCCCTGGGCTAAAGCAATCCTCCAGCCTCAGCCTCCTAAGTAGCTGAGACTACAGGTGCCCTCCACCACACCTGGCTAATTAAAAAAAAAGAATTGTGTGTGAAGATGGGGTTTCCCTATGTTTCCCAGACTGGCCATGAACTCTTGGCCTGAAGTCATCCTCGCCTCAGCTTCCCAAAGTGCTGGGATTGTCAAGGGGCGTTTGAACCAGAGCAACTCCATCTTGAATAGGGCTAAGTAAAATGAGGCTGAGACCTGCTGGGCTGCATTTCCCGGAGGTTAAGGCACTCTTAGTCACAGGATGACATTGGAGGTCGGCACAAGATACAAATCATAAAGACCTTGCTAATAAAACAGGTTGCAGTAAATAAGCTGGCCAAGAACCACCAAAACCAAGATGGTGATGACAGTAACCTCTGGTTGTTCTCACTGCTACACTCCCACCAGTGCCTTGACAGTTTACAAATGCCAAGACAACATCAGGAATTTACTCTATATGGTCCAAAAAGGGGAGGCATGAATAATCCACCGTTTGTTTAGCATATCATCAAGAGATAACCATAAAAATGGGCAACCAGCAGCCCTGAGGGCTATGGAGTAGCCATTCTTTATTCCTTTACTTTCTTTCTTTTTTTTTTTTTTTTTTATTGTACTTTTGGTTCTGGGGTACATGTGCAGATCATGCAGGATTGTTGCATAGGTACATACATGGCAAGGTGTTTTGCTGCCTTTATCCCACCCCATCACCTATATCTGGTATTTCTCCCCTCGTTATCCCTCCCCACCCCTCCCACCCTCCCTACCCCTCCGCTGTCCCTCCCTTAGTCCCCCCCAACTGACCGTAGTGTGTGATGCTCTCCCCTTCTTGCTTTTCCTTTATGGATTTGCCCTGAATTCTTTTTTTCACAAGATCTAGGAACCCTTTCCCTGTTAATAGGATTTTAGGTGTGAGCCACTGCACCCAACCAATTTTCAACATTTTATTGTTCAGATATTTGACATAGATGGAGGACTCTAGCTGGATATTCAAAAACGATATTCAAGACATATGTGTTATTTGTACTACCACATCCTTTACCTGCTTATAATGAAAATGAAACACTCAGTGTTTATGAATGTCATGCTAATGAAGTCATTTGCACTAAGTGCTTTGATACAAAGGTTCAGTCAGTAGCCACTTTGAGGCCAAGTTGCTTTAATTTAAACAACTTTTTGTTGGTTTCATTTTCTTTATTACTATTATTTATTTATATTTTAATAAATTTTTAAAGTGTAGTGGACAGAACAACTCAGGAGACCTGTTCTCTCCCCACTGGTGCCATTAGAAAGCTTGTGACCATAGGCAAGTCACTGGGACCTAGATCTCTTTTCTCCTCATTTGTAGACTGATATAATTGTGAGATAATCCTTAATTTATTAAATATAGTATCCAGTGCCTTTTTCCAGTGAAAGGAAACATACAAAAGAATAATTGCAAAAAGAGACGCATATAAGACATTTGCATAAGACTAGAGTTTGAACATAAAATGAATCTCAAAAGACTCTGCCATCTGTATTGATGGTCTCTCTTCTGCTTGTCTTCCTGCCTACTTTGTCGCCTCCTTGCCCCGACTCCTGTTTAATCTCATGTGGTTCATTTACTCTTGTGAAATGTCCATCTTCTTTTTAATTTTCCTAGTTCCCTGTCTGGACTCTTTGGAACCATGAACCTTGTTAATTTTTTTTTTTCTTGAGATGGAGTCTTGCTCTGCTGCCAGGCTGGAGTGCCGTGGCTTGATCTCAGCTCACTGCAACCTCCACCTCCCAGATTCAAGCGATTCTCCTGCCTCAACCTCCCAAGTAGCTGAGACTACAGAAGTGCGCCAACACACCCAGCTAATTTTTGTATTTATAGTAGAGACGGGTTTTCACCACGTTGGCCAGGATGGTCTCCATCTCTTGACCTCGTTATCCACCTGCCTCAGCCTCCCAAAGTGCTGGGATTATAGGCGTGAGCCACCGTAACCCACCAAACCTTATTAATTTTTTTTTAGAATTATGACCGATTTTATGACACATGCCTTTCGCCCAAATTCAGTATGTCTTTTTTTTAAAAAAAAACAATTAAGCCATGATTCATTTGGGGGTAAGACTTTTTCCAAAGTACTGGTACAAAAAATGTCAGATACCTTCTATGGCTATGCCAAACTTGGTGTCTTATGGAAAGATTCCTGTTCCTGGACGCAGTGGCTCATGCCTATAATCCCAGTACTTTGGGAGGCCAAGACAAGTGGATCATTTGAGGTCAGGAGTTTGAGACCAACTTGGCCAACATGGTGAAACTCTGTCTCTACTAAAAATACAAAAATTAGCTGAGTGTGCTTGTGCACATGTGTAATCCCAGCTACTTGGAAGACTGAGGCAGGAGAATCTCTTGCGCCTGGGAGATGGAGGTTGCAGTGAGCCAAGATCATACGACTGCACTCCAGTCTGGGCAACAGAGTGAAACCCTGTCTCAAATTAAAAAAATAAATAAAAGAAGGAAAGAAAGATCCCTGTTTAGTTTCATGGTTTAATTCATTAATATTTTTCCATTCATTCAAAACATGCTTGAGTGTCTTCTTTATGCCAAACTCTGTGCTGAGCACTGTGGGTTATGGTGAACAAGACAGAGGATCTCATCAGGAGGGATGCAGATGCATGGACAGATAATAATAGGAAGTCATGGTAAGTGTATCATATGTCATTTGATGGGGAATTTTTCACAGAGGAAGAGGCAGGTAGATAACCCAGACTTGAAGTCAGATATAAACTTAAACCTTCCTTAGTTACTTCTTAAGTAACCTCTAAGCTGAGTTTTTGAAAAATAAGTTTAAAGGGCAAACAAATGAATTAGTCAGGGTCAAGTCAACATAAACAGAAACAATTTAAATATTTTACACAGAGGAAAATTAAAATAGAGAATTAGTTACTCCAATGCTAAAAGAACTGAGGCACAAAACCAAGCAAGATAAGGCAATCCTGAGACTAGCAAAAGCAGGGAAGCCACCAGCTCCCCTAGGGCTGAGAGGACAAAGGGAAAAGTGTATTACCACCCACAAGTTAGGGCCACTAGCAAAGCTGGAATGATGTTCAGCTCCTGAACAGTTGTAGGAACTGATAACACAGAAGACACTGCCTGTGGCAGAGCAAATATGTATGTGTATGTGAGAAAGAGAGAAAAAGACTAAGTCCCTTCTCCAAGACCTCCAGTCTTCTGATTGAGTCTATCATTGGCCAGATTTACCTGGAAGCCAGTCAGTTGGCAAAGGAGCCTAGGAAATATCATTTCCTGAAGAATATATATGAGAGTAAATAAGCAAATGTTCACACCATTCATTGGCAAATAAAAAGTCAAAGGTTGGGTGTCAAGATGGCTTGGTGTGGTCGTGAGAGAAAGAGGATGTATACAGAGGTATCAGCATAAGCCAAAGCACCAGGATAAGAAACAGCATGAGATATGCACAGAATCTCAGTCAGTGTCACAAAGTTTCCAGTATGAGTCAGAGATTGATAGGAGCTGAATGTAGGCAGGCACCCAACATGAGGAACTTCGTGTGACTTAACAGAGCTGCTGGCCATTTTCCCTATAGGCAGTGGGAAAATCCTGAAAGGTTTTCAACAGGGAAGTGGCAAGCCCATATTTGTATTTTAGATCACTTGCCAGTTGTGTAGACTCCCAGAATGATTTTGAAGAAGCAAAAATCTAATTTCCCTTCGCCTTGTCCTTCTCAAATTCATTCAAGCAGGAAGCAATGAGAAGCAGCAGTAAGAAATGGAAAGAAGGATGGAAAGCATAAAAATGTAATTGACAGGATGACTGGATGTACAGGTGAGAGAGAGGGAGGATCTAGGGATGATACCCAAGTCTCTCACCTCAGCTGAGGCTGGTGGTTTCGCTAAGTAAGGTTAAGTTTGAGTTGAGAGCCTATGGGACATCAAGCAGAGACATCCAGAAGTGGATGGAATCTGTACACAGGTTATTAGTGGGTGAAAGAGAAGAGAAGTGGACCAAGACTTGACCATAAGGAGCAACAAAAATGTAAAGCCTTAAAAGAAAAAGAGAATATCAGACAGGTCCAGGTATGATTGGATTTAGTGGTAGAAGATGATCTTTTTCTAGATCATTTTCAGAAGAAGAAGTAGTAGAAACTAAATTGTGCTGGGTTAGGAAGTAAAGGAAGACAAGAAAGTAGCAGTGGTAAATGTAGATGTGTCTTTTGAGAGTTTGGATAAGGTGAGAGAAAAGATGGGATGAGATCCGAAGTTGGGATGGGTTTTCATTTGCAGGGGGTTGGTAAGACTTGAGGATGTACATGGCCAGGTCCGAAAAATCAGAGATGAGTTTAGTCATTAGAGAATAGAGAAGTAGAGACCAAGGGGCTCAGGCTGGAGTCAGGCCTAGAGACACTTGGGGGAGTTTCCCACAACTGTTTGCCAAGGAACTGCACTTATGCTGCAAAGACAGTGCATTTAGAATTCCAGACTCGGCGAAGAACCCAGGTAGCACTTTCTGGCTTCAAGCAGAAAGCACCTCTATTACTGTGTGTGTGATTTTAGGAGATGAACAGTAGCAAAAACTAGCAGTTGTGTAGCACTCTGCCTCCTTCAAACTGGGCTCAGAGTTTCATTTGATTCCCCTGATTGTCTCATAGCTGTGTGTACACAAACTATATATATACATATATACACACACATACACAAACACAAACACATACACATATATAAATATAAGTGTATACATGCACACATAGGTCTACATATATTTTATTGTCTCTGAGAAACTGCTTGTTAGGAACCTGAGACACACAGCAAATAGGACTTGCCAAACCTTTCATAATTTATACATGATTTAACCCAGGTTTAACCCATGCGTGATTTAATCCATGGCTCGGGAGTCATAGGGCCATCTTTAACAGATTTTGTCATTCTGGTAGATTGGCCTGGAGTATGGCAAGTTTTTAGGCACTGTCCCCTTCACTTTACTTCCTGGTTCCCTAGACCTTTTAGCCTCAGAGAGTTTGGGGGCCCCTCCCTTGGATCCCCTAGTGTTCCAGGTAGTAAGTGGTTTTGTTGAGTACCATAGAGTCAGTTTTCCTATGATGGCAGCTCTTCCCATCCCAGCCTCCTATATTCTGGCACAAGGCTTCCCATATTCTGCCCACAAAACTTTCCTATCTGAGTCTCTTCCTTTCCACACCCAAGAAAAGGTGCCTCCAGAACCCCCATACTTGCAGAACTTTTCATCATGGCCCCATTCTCAAATTCTGTCGTCCTTCTCTACTACTAGATTTTCAATGTTTGAACCTAGTATATCCAGAAATCACCCATTTCTCCCCATTTCTACTCAAACCCATGCCACACAAACCTGGTGCGGCTCCTGACTCTGTCACGTACCGGCTGGAACTAACTGAGCAAGCGACTCAGCCTTAGTAAACCTAATGATACTTTGCTGAGTTATTGTGAGGATTTCAGGAGATAACTTATTTGAAGGATCCAGCTCAGTGCCAGGCTTAATAAATCTTAGCTCCCTTCACCCATCAGAGTGGCCTGGATCTCTTATCCACATTTCCCAGCACTTAGCACAGTAATATAATTAGCAACATTAGTATATCTAAAAGGCAATTACCGTTTAATTGCTCTGGCCCCAGCCAGCCTGAAGTTTCTCTCCATTTGCTTCTAATTTGGGATTAAGATTTTTAAATCCTACCCTGGCTAGTCACAAAATCATTGCCTTGGAGAGAATTGAAAATAGCTGTAGGCAGCCATTGATTATACAATAAAAGATTTGGTAATTCCTTCCATTTTGTTCTATATTAAAATGTATATATCAGTTTGCTCCTGGCCAGTGAACTAATCAGTTTCAAGTGGCATTTTTCTGAGAGTCAGTGAAGGATGCTTTTTGGTCAGACCAGCTCTGGTCTTAAGAAGGCAAGCACTCCTTCAGATGCTCACACTGATTTCATTAAAATAAATTAGTGCCCTTGTATAGATTCAGACTCAGAATCAAGTTTCAAGCATCCTTTCTTAGAAGACATTTATTATTTATATTACATACTCAATTTAAAGAAGCAAATGCACTTCCCTCAGCCTGCAAAGTTTGTTTATCTTAGAGCTACTGTGAGAATATAATCCCCAAATGAAGGCAGCGTGTTTTATTTCTCCTCCTCTGACTCAACGTTGCATAAAATAACAGCAGCCTCTAATCAAGAGGAACCCAATATACTTTGAGATTTCCAATCAAAATCTTTAATATTCGAAGGGCACATGTGCATTTGAGGAAACCTAGATTGCCTTAGGCCACACGGAAAGCATTTACATCTGAACCGCTTTACATATGATTGCGAGTTAAAGCAAATTCTAAATAACTTTTAGCAGTTTGAGATTTGGAAAACAGCCTGGCCCATATAAATTCTCCCTTAATACTTTTTCTGTTAAATCTTATGCCAAAGTAAATGGAAGCTGTAGGGAACCTTTGAACTCAGTTCTCAAAGGACTGTGGTGAAGTTAGATTGGCAGAGCCAACGTTAGGTTTTCAAAGGAAGATTTTCCTTTTGTTCCCCCTTGAAGTGTCCATGTCACAGTCACCTTCCTTGGTGGAGGATGCAGTCTTGCTTCCTGGACCGTCTTGACTCTGGACCATATATGTGCCTCTGAGAAATGGGCTTTCTACTATAACGAGCTTCTCAGTGGGACTCTTCAGGAACCTTGGGGTTGGCATCCAGGCTTCTTAGCTCCTTTGCTTCACAGTTCAGTCAGCTGCACTTTTCCTTTTCTCTTTCCAAAAGAGCTATTGAGTGCAAGAGCCCTGGGGTTCAATGCTACCTCTTCCTGCCAGTAGCTTCACTTTTCCAAGCTTCACTTTCCTTTTCTATGAACTGGAGATTAAAATTAGGGTGGTATATTTCAAAACAGCTAGAAGAGAAAAATTGTAATGTTCCCAACACTAAGAAAAATTAAATGTTTGAGTTGATGGATAGCCCAGTTACCCTGAATTGATCATTACACATAGTACACAGGTATCAAAATATTATATGTCCCCCCAAATATGTACAACTGTTATATATCAACAAAAAAATCTGTATCCTCAAAAAAATAGTATGGCCCACATGGATCCCACATTTCTCTGAACATTTTCCTCTTGTACTCACAGCTTGCAGTTCATTACATTGCATTATTTATTTTTATTGATAATGATTATTAAAATATAAATATATTTTATATTCATTATATTATATATGTATGTATGTAATATAATGTACTATATATGACATATATTGTACTGCCTCTAGAAGGCTGGGACAATGGCTTGTGCCCTATGTACCATTCTTAGAGTCCAGGCCATGCTGAGCACACAACTGCTTCTTAATAAACAACTACTGAATGCACTCTTATGAAGGTACCTCTTTATCCTTCTGTATCATAATTATAGACAGAAAGTATTATTCATCAGTCAAGCAAGCATGCAAAAATATTAACTTTGTTCCCCTCATATGTGCGGTTTCTCTAGTCTAGATATAACCCTGAAGGAAAAAATGGCACTTATTTTTTGCCCTTTTTATCCTAATTCAAAGGAACATATTACATGTTTGCTAATTGTTTGCAAAAAAAAGTTTAGATCAGCTTTTTTTGGTTTTGCAAAATATTTTTGTAATTAGTCCTCATATCATGCATATAGAAAGTCAGCATTATTTGGCATAAATTGTTACTATTTATGTAAATTTGAAAAATAGTATCACTTAGACAGTTTCTAAGTTTATCATGCCAAAATTGAATCTCAAACTAAAGTGGGCTATATGCTACCCGCTGTTTAGAGTTTTTCTTCACCGCTCTACAGAGTTACTTCAGGCTTGGGGCTGGGCCTGCTGGCTTATGCCTATAATCCTTGTGCCTTGGGAGGCTGAGGCAGGAGGATCACCTGAGACTAGAAGTTTGAGACCAGCCTGAGCAACATAGTGAAACCCTGTCTCTACAAAAAAACTTAAAAATTGGCTGAACATGATGACATGCTCCTGTAGTCCCAGTGACTTAGGAGACTGAAGTGAGAGGATCACTTGAGCCCAGGAGTTCAGGATTGCTTTCAGCTCTGATTAGATTTCTATTATCCAAACTTGGTAACAGACCAAGACCTTATCTCCAAAAAAAAAAATTACTTCAGGTGGTCATGGTGCCTCTGCTTACACACTGCCAGTTACAGGGGCTCACTACTGCTGGAAACAGCCTTTTTCCATTTCAAGCAAATCATCTTGAGCTGGTGTACAGAATGCTTGGAGATCTTTATGAAGTATAGAGGTATAAATAACCATATTTGTTACTGGCTTTGAAAGAGAAGGGAGAAGACAAATTGCCATTCAAAAACCTGCATGACTTGTATGTTATAATCACAAAGAAATTCTTCTCGTTGTGTTATTTGTTGGGTGTACCAATTATAAATCATTAAAGGGAGACTGAGAAAAGTCAACAGAAATCTGCAATCTGACATATGTGGAAAGGCAGTGACTGAGAACCAGTGGTTTTGGAATCAGTCCTACCTGGCATTGATTCCTATCACCATTAGTAGCTTTGAGCAATCCGCTTTACTGTCTGGTCTTCTATTTCCTCATCTGTGAAATGAGGGTAATATTAAGGATTAAATCAGATTAAAATTGTAAAACAAAACACCAACACAGGGTCTGGCTCAAGATGGTGTTAAATAAATAATAGCCAGCATTATTATTGTGTTATTTTTATTATGAGAACCAAAGGGGTTCCTATTTGACCGATAATGGATGTTTCTTAAAGAAGAAAACTGTATGAGGACTCTGAGTTTACTATCATAGTAGCCAATTAAGTGAAAGGGTGTTAATAGAAACAGCCCCCAGTCGTCACCTCCCCACAGTCGGGTTGTGTGGCCTAGTTTTTCTATCTACTTTCACAGCCATGAACCTCTTATCTAACATGCAGCCCTAGGAGTTTCTCACACCCTTACTGAAAGGGCTGACCAATACCAAATACTGATCATATCTTTATGTAAATAAAACATCAGCTAATTTCTTATTCTAATCAATATTTTTTGGTCAGGTCAATGTTGTGTTTCTAAAACAGCTCTCCTCCAAAAAAAATTATGATTTGAAGCATTTGGCAATTTCCATGGTGTAAATCCTCCCAGCACGACGAATTGTAAGCTCTCAAAGTCACTGAACACAGAGTTTGGAAGAGATGTGCACAGTTGTTCAAGTTGTTGCCACTCCATTACATCACTGGGGCATGCTAAGGCTTATGTTTTGATAGTGTAGAACAGGATAATTGACAACAGCAAAACCTACAAGCCAATGCAATAGAGGAAAAGTGGTTTGTCCTAGAGTGGATCACTATAATACACTTGACAAACATGATTCATCCAGAAAGTAAGTTAATGCCAGATTACTTGAGCAAAGTATTTCAGTGCTGTCTTTCTGTCCTTATTCTGTACTCTTCAGTTATACTTAGAAGATAAATCTTTCCCTAGCCTCTTGGGTTATAGGAAGGAAAGTCTCCCTAATCACTTCTCAATTGTTTGAATGTTTCCTTAACTGATATAGATATTTGCTCGTGGACATAATCCCCATGTTTATGAAAATATCTTCCTTTTCTCCCTCCTCTTTCCCTTCTCCCCTCCCTCCCTTCTTCCTTCCTTCTTTATAACCATCCTTCTTCCTTCAGAAGTATTTTTTTACCATTTTTTGTATTCCTAACATCCCTACAAAATCATCAGAACAGGTAATAGTACTTCTGCTTTGCAAAAAAAAATGGTAGAGAAGCGAGAAAATCATTCTAATTATATAAATCTCTACCATGTTATTACTTTCATTTTTAATTTGTCATTTTGTTATTTTGAAATCTTCATTGTTATTCAGACATCTCTTACTTTTTCTTCCATGAGTGGAGTGGTATACTTTCAACCTCTGACTACTTTTCTTTTGTGTTATAAATTTAATTTTATTCTCTCCCTCACAGTTTTTGAAAACTGTTTTATACTTTATCTAAGAAGTTGTATTACAGTATTGTAAATACATTTCTGAGAACTTTTAATTAAGTGATGATACCTAGCACTTTCTCATCATAGTTAAGTCCCTGGAGATGATAAAACAGAATCCTTTTGGGAAGTGGTTCTGTTCTCAACATCTCATCACTGGAGCAAGCAGAATTCTGTTACAGACTTTGAACTGTTAGGTTGATATCAGTGGATGATTATTGTCAACACAGTGGATTTATTTTAAAATCCAGGTTTTCTCACTAAAGACCTCTGAAAATTTTTCCAAAAGCCTAATGACAAACAAAAGAGAAAAAGGCATTTGAGATAACCAATTCGGCATCTGCCATGAAGCCCTCTGCAGACATGCTTGAGATCATCGCTTGTACCATCCTAATCTTTGTGAGCATCGTTGGAAACACTTGTCTGTTTTATTCTACAAGAAGATGTATCACTGGGCATTTACAGACATCCTTTCTTCTAGTTTTGAATCTTATATTTGTCAACCTTATTAAAAACTTGGTGGTAAATGTAATGAAAATTGTTTACTCTTCTGGTATCATGTTGGATTCAGCTGGCTGCAAAGTTCTGCTCTTCACATCGGCCCTAACAACTTCACTGACCATCTGGTTCGTGTTATATTTTTCATTGCTTTACCACTGGAAGCTTTACCAAATTGTGCACCCCTTGAGTGAGAATCCAAGCCTGGACCAACAGAAGCATTCCTTGAAGGTGGTTTCTGTACTTTGGGTGGCTGGTGTGGTGGTATACATCCCAGTTTTAATTCATACGAGAAAACGAGAATTCTTGAATGCGGGAAATGATACACATCCTTTGTCTACTAACAGGATGTACATGGATTGCCCAGTTGTCTTTCAAAATAAGCAGGTAGAGTTTTTCTATGGGAAAATTGTTTTGGTTCTGATTGATATTCTTCCTTTAGCTACTTTAGTCTTTGTCTGTTTCTGGATGTCTTTCCTCCTTTCGGAGAGAAAGAAGATGACATATGGTGACATCTGGATTGGAGATGATGATTCAGAAATTGAAAGCCTTAGAGGGGCCAAGTTCAGTATTTTATTAATGTTGCTGATCACTCCACTTTGGATTTCTCACTTTATCTTAGTCTGTTTCTTGAAAGACTTGGCAGCATGCATCTTTATTCCAGCTGTTCTCACAGCCCTCTCTTCAAGCTTCTCTGCTATCAGTCCTTTCTTGCTTATGTTGGTTAATTACAAAATGAAGTTGGTGTGCTTCTGCGGTGCCAAAGAGGAAAAACCCACACCACAGCCTACAAATGTTATTGTTTCTCCATATGCTTAATGGCAAAAAATTCAAGTTTAATTGTTGGAAAACAGACCCTGTCATTGGAGAGTACAGCTAAAGTTTTCATAGCTCTTATCAACAGTTTCTGAAAGGACCTCTAGAAAATTGACTCTTCTTCGAAAATAGACTTCAGAGAAAACTGTTCAAGAAAATATATGAACATTAAGCTATTGTAAGTTGAAAAAAACAGTCATCACAACATTAGTTATTTAGGACAATACCAAGAGTTCTAATATAAAAATTCTAAAGTAACTCAACAGTTTTCAGTCTGAAAATGAACTCATGTAAACGATATATTATTTATTCTGTGCAAGATATTGTGTTAAAAAAAAACAACATATTGATGAAACTGAAGATAATAATTCCTGGCTGAATTTTAAAGGTACACATAAATAATCTTATGTTTTTCTTGAAATGCTTTCACACATATTAGAAGTGTATTATGTAGGTGTACGGTGTTCAGTTTTTGCACTTTTAATAATAGTACCTCACCTATGATGGAAGCAGATTTTGTTCATTGTCTTTACCCCAAGTGTCTTTAGTAAGTTAGGACTAGATGAACGCATTGGATTAAGGAATTAGTACTTGCTAAGTCATACTCTTTATGTCTGTGTAGATGTGCAAATATTTGGTTGTTCAGACATTTAACTCACTATTCTTGCTTAATCATCTAAATATATGTTAAACTGTACTGTTTTTCTTCAGAAAAAATGACATTTATTTTATAGGAAATTTGTCTCCTTTAGGTTATCAAATTGGCACATTTACAGACTGGAAGAATTTATAAAACCTTCATAATAATTTGATCTCTGGATTTTGATTCAATAAAAATAAGCACATTATAATCTCACTAAAAATATATGGCTGGGTTTTTCTTTTTCCCAGTTAGCTGGTTTTGCTCTTTGGACTGCTTCCAATACAGTGAGTAATTATTTTCAATATCTTCACATACATTTGTGTAAGCATTGATTTTTAAGCGAATTCTTATTAGATTTTTGCTTTTTTTTTTTTTTTTCATTTTTCTTCTGTGCTAATAGACCTGGGATTTATTATACTGTTGGTCTAGTGAATGGATGTCCCCAAATTGAGATCCCAGTTTTAGAAGGCTGCATTGAAAACTATAAAACTAGACATCAATTAACAGAAGACACTAAGAACATCTTGTAGCCATGAAGTGTTATAGAGAAAGGAAATTTTAAAGTAACCAAGGCCCAAATTGTTTAGAGTTGTGTGTGCCAATGTCTGTCTTTTGTATAGCATAGCAAATTAAAAAAAAAAAAAAAAAGACTTAAGACCCTCTGAGATTGCTGGGTGGTCTTCATGGGAAATGCTTAGTTGAGTCCACTGAGGCAGTTTAATCAAAAGGGCACTAGGCATGAATCCTGTATAATGAAGTTAACATCTGGAGAGATGGGGCATGTGGGGAAGAGGTCACCATGTTTTAATTAAGTGCAGATGTAGCCAAAGCTGAGATTAGCCATTAAGCTTAGGTAGTGGTTCTAAAATGTGATTCTGGGACCAACAGAATCAGCATCACCTGGGAACTTATTACAAATGCAAATTGTTAGGCACCACCTCGACCTACTGAATCAGAAAGTCTGGGATTTGGACCCAGCAGTCTGTTTTAATAAGCCATCTGGGTGACTCTTATGTACTCTAAAGTTTGAGAATAACTCATCTAGGATTGCTTCAAAGTTTAATCCTCATGACAATGAGAATGAAGCCAAGACAACTGACTGAAGATGTAGTCTTCAATGATCCCATACATGCTGCTGTTGTGTCTGCTTCTCTCTAAAATGGCAATCAGGATTGTGATCTGTGTTCCCTATATATACTCAATAATAATTTCCAAACACATCCACTGTAGAAATTAAGTAATCTTTGCAAAATCAAAAATAAAGCATAACCATTTCAGGTGTGCCAAAAATTTGGAACTTGGATTTGGATAGTTTCCTGTACATAACTGAGTAAGGGATCCAGTTCCCAGATTATTCCATAGTTCCTTTCCAGAAGCCAGTGCAAGACATGGTTGGTTGGCTTAAGCCCATGCTTAACTTCCCAGTGCTAGAAATGTTTTATTTTTCTTCCCAGATATTTTCTTCTTATTTGGACCTCATTAGGTCATAGTTTTATCCTTGTTAAAAACACAATAAACAATTGTAGAATTGGTAAGTTTTCATTTACAACAGAGAATAAATCCTATGTTCACTGAATGAACAATATTACAGTTTTCTTTTGAGTTGGGGGGCTATCTATTCTTTGTTCACAATGCAGGATTCTGATCTTCTCTCAGAGGACTTCTATTTGAACAATTTCTTGCTGGGGTGGGTGTGATTTCAGAAAGCAGCCCATTCCATTAAAGCCCATTTGAAATACTATAATTGCAGAGTCTTTGCTGAGACTGACATCCCTGACATTTCCTCCAAGATTTACCCTTGAAGTTAAACCCTCCTTTTACCTGCTGGATCTTTAGATTCTCAGAGAGGAGAGCTTTTTTTCTCTTCACCAAGTTAGATATTTCCTTAACTGTTTTGCATAAGGCAGTTTCCCAACCACTGGCTCTCTTGGCTTCCCTACTCTGTCTTGGCATGTTCCAGATAACCTGTGGCTTTTTAAAGAAGCGGCACCCAGAACTGAACACAACATATTTTTTTCTTTGTGTATGTGTATGCGTATGCATGCGTGTTTGCATGTATTTTTTTTCTATTAGACATTATTTTATATTCTCTTGCACAGCTCCTGTGAGCATGGATTCTTTCATTCTTCCAAAAAGAATTTTAAATGTTCAACTCATTTTAAATCATATGCACAGATAGGGGCAGGGAGAAGACAGAGAGAGAAAGAGAGGTAGATATCAGATTTAAAAGTAGATAAATATGTGTATCTACCCTAGGCTTAAAAACTAAGGTCTCTCCAAACTCTCAAGTTCAGGTATACGTTAGTTTATTCTCAGTATTTGGGTTTCAGAAACCATGAAATGACCCCCAAATCACTTGCAATAATTTTAATGTATAAATTAAAGGGCAAAACTACAAAAAGACCAACACTTATAGGGATTTTTCAGAGAAATCCTGATCTCTAGAATCAAGTTTCTAAAGTAGTGCCAACTTCCTTGCCTTTTTAATAAGACATTAAAAAGGATGGTCATAATCTAATTTTCATTGAAGAAGAAGTTGAAGATTTAAACCAACTAGCTATGGAATATGTTGTGTTATAGACTAGTTGAGGGATGCCTGTGGGTAAGGTATGTTAGATACACAAAGATCTATATACTTTTTGTTAATGATGTTGATGATCTCTGCCATTTCTGTTTAAACTCTACTGGAAAGAAGAGTAATTCATCTGGAGTTAGGTTCATGAACATTCAAGCAATACAATTCAGGGCTAAGGATGCCTGTGGGATTCTGACCTAGATGGTTCAAAGACATACCCTTGATTCAGAGCAGTCCAGGGCAAGTCAGAAGAGCGCTAGACTGGTTAGCAGGAAATGATTTGCATTAGCTGGCTTTGCCTCTACTTAGTAGTGCAGAACCTTGGATGGACTATTTCTGAAGACCTACACAACTCTCCAGGGTATATGGTACAAGGGGAGACAAGAAGATACGCTATTACAATATCATGTGGTGCTGGCCAAGACAAATAAATACACAGCAGGCTGAGGCACCCAATCTACATGGACCCTGGAGCTAAGGGAAGTCAGCAGTAGTAGTGCAGAACCTTGGATGGACTATTTCTGAGGTTTACCATCTGTAAAATATAAAAGATATGATTGCAAATTACAAATTATGATGCATGCCCTCTGCCTCCATCACAGGCTGCAATAAATAAATTCAGCTAAAAAATATTGAAGGTGATTTTTGAAAATAAAATGTTTGACGCAGAGGCAGTGTTGCTTTACCATTGTAGTTTTGGCAAGTTGAAGTAGGAGAGAAAAATACCAGACTTAAAATCAGAAGCGCTGGCTGTGTGAATCTGAGGCAATTACAGAACCTCTGTGAGCTTTGGTTGCCTTATCTCCACAAAGGAAACTATAAAGATGTTTGTCTCCCAGCAGCTGTGTGAGAAAAAGTAAGCAAGTGTATGTAATAGCACCCAGTCCTAAATCTTGATACAGTTTTCTTCACAAATTTTTTTGTGAATGTTTCCTTCAGAACAGTGATGGAGAAATGCAGGCTCTCCTCTAGGAAATAGAGCAGGCTCAATATATTACATTAGTCCCTTGTTTGATATCAAACATTCTCTTGTATTTTTACAAACATGCCAGAAATTTGATATTTCAAGATGTGCTCTGTGCACACTCTGGCTTTGGAATTATTTCCATGACAATCCCTATTTATCACCCCACTTCACCCTCACCCTTCAAGACCCCTTTGTAGAAGCAAAAATACAGCAAGTGATGCTAAATCAATGTTATGCATCTTTCTGGACATTCTGCTCCATAATTCTCACTTCTAGGCCTATTCCCATACTAAAAGCACAGACAACTGGAGCACTTCCTCCTGCCCCAAAACTCCCTCCCCATTTACACCTTCATCCTTCGGCTTTCAGCTTTGCCATGCTGACTTCCCTTCTCTCCAGGGCCCATCTAGATTGGGTGCCTCAGCCTGCTGTGTATTTATTTGTCTTGGCCAGCACCACATGATATTGTAATAGCATGCCTTCTTGTTTGTCTCCCCTGGTACCATATACCCCAGGAGAGTAGTATAGGTCTTATCCAGCACATGCATCCAGAATATTCCACAAATGAAGAAGTGAATAAAGTCCACAGGGCTTGTGCTTTTTCTTTGTTCGTGTGTATTTCTTGGCTCTCCTTCAGTTGCCTCTTCCCAGTAGAAATTTCTTGCCTCTATCATTTTTCTGCTTCAAGATGAGGCATTTACTGACTGCCATGCTTCTGGCCACTGTTGAATCAAGGAGTGAAAGAAACCTAATCCAACATTTGGAATGAGTTGCTTCCTTGCCAGCCAAGCTACAGAGCCAACTGGGGACAACGTTTCTACCCAGACCTTTCAGTACTTTGTGATTATTTTGAGTTTTTATATTGAAGAAAGTAAGCACAATATCAGTGTATCAGTGCCCAGGCTTTCAAATTGAAAATTTTTCCCAGTACAAATTTGGCAGGCGTGTGTGTGTGTGTGTGTGTGTGTGTGTGTGTGTGTGTAGGGGTGCAGGGAACGGCTGTGTTTTCCCAAGTGCTGATAGATTAAAGAGAAAAGAAATAAGTTGTAATGCAAACCCATTGAAGTTACCTCATCACCGAATGTACTATGCTCATTTATTTTGACAAGTCCAACTTATTTTTAATTAGCAGGCCTCCTAGTATACTGGTAAATGGAGCAATAGTGACTTTGGCAGAAAGGGAGAAATCTGTGTAACATGAGCCTTCAGAATGAGTTCAAGCTGACTCCTTGTAAAATGGAGTGAGGCAATACATTTTTAAAAATTTTTCAGTAGAGCAATTTATGTGATATGTGACTGTAGTCACAAATCAATGGGCCTTTTATGAGCCAAGCACACCCGAATGTGTACCCTAAAATGAGTGTAGTTTCTCAAGGAAATTTTGTTGGCCACTATAAGCTTTTTCCAGTGATGCTGCCATTATGTAACAGATTTTTGGAAGTCTTCATTTGGAATTATTTTCAAAGTCAGTTTTCGAGTCACGACAAAAAAATTAAAAATATCACCTGAGACTCATAATACTGGGGTGGCAAGGAGGCTATTTTTTAAATTACTTGTCTATTTTTGTATTATGCAATTTGGTTCTCAGTTACTTTGAGCTCTCTCCGAAAAGGAAACTTCCATGGAAGGAAGCAGTTGGGCCATCACTGAGGTCACTCATGAGAAGGTGACATGGTGTTGATAGACCCATTATGGGCATAAGCCCCTCACACACACTTTAATAGGCACTAGAGGGACTTCTGTTCTTGGCAGTTTATCAAAAGTCTGTGAGAGAAGGAAAAGTCCTACAAATATTGTGTATAGTTGATGCTGTTTGTTTTGTTCTTTATCTCTTAAAGCTGGGCATCAGTTTGGAATTTGAGTAAGGTTTCTCCCAGTGCCATGGGCACATCCAAAGAAGAGAGCCAAGCTGTCATCAGCAGCTTCTGCACAGCATATAGTTCTCAGCAGCCTGGCCCTGTGTCCCCCCATTCTAATCTGTTTCTTCTTTCCCTCTCTATCAATTTTCCTAACCAAATTGGGAGAGCTAAACCATTGAAAAATGCTTCCTTCACCTTTCTCTATTCACCCTCCCTTGCATCTCACCTCTCCCCACTTCAAAAAAACAGTGTAAACACATAACACACCTGCCTAGATAAATAACAAATTAAAAATTGTTTAAAAGAAATAAGATGATTTTAATCAGTGGACAATACTTATGGTGGATAGATCTTGAAAGAGGTGTGCTTTGAGAAGAGGGGCTTACATGCAGAAGAAAACCCCCGGGAGACCTTAGAAAACCTGGGAACAAGTGATTGTAGCTTGTAGAGTCAAGGTGGATGGCACAGGGGAGAAGTTCAGATTCACAAATGACTGAGTCTTGAGATCTAAAAGGGGCCTAATGCCAACCATAAGCATAGTTATAAAAATCCTACATAAAGGATTTTAAGCTGGCCTGTCCTTTCTGGAAAGCCTAAAAAATATATTTTGCTTAGGTATAAACCCACTCTTGTTGGTCTGAGTTGGGTTTGCTCTCTTGCCTCCAAGATGCTGGTCTGGGCTAGACAGAGGATGGCTTCAGGACTTTTTCTGGGTTTGCGCTTGGCACAGCTTCACCCCTTCCTTTGGAGTCACAGCAGAGAAGTGTCACCATGTAAATCCACACTAATCACAACAAAGAAGAACCCTTCCTTCCTCCAGTTGTAAAGTGAAGGAAACATAATCCCCACCTCGTAACATTTTATGTTTGTGAAGGTTTTTTTTCCTGGTACTAAGAGATAAAGTGGACATTCCGTGAAAGCACAAATGGTGATGTGCCAGTAGTTTATTTGTAAGAAATTTTATTTTGTTACTGTTGTGTTATGAGAATTTAAAACAAATTTTAGAATACAAATGAAGTCAACATTTTTGGCAGGAGGCACCAATACAAAATTGGGGGTCATGGTGGTGCTTATTGTTCAATGCCGAATTCCTTTGAAGGGCCAAACACTCAAATGTCCCCACGGTATGTTGATGAGTAGAGTCCCCTCGGAGGGGCTCCAGGGAACTGGGGAGCACAGGCCCCAGGGACAGGTAGGAGCAGCTGCGGCTCAGCTCTAGGCGGTTGTTTGTTGCCATGGGGACTGCAGACCCCTGTTGCCAGAGCTTCAGGTATTTAAAACAAAGCCAGAAATCCAGAATTTTATGTGAAATCACCCAAGGTCTGCAAGTTGGCAACTGATTCAATTTTTTTTTTTTTTAACACTGCTGGGGTCAAACAAATCACATCTGTTGGCCAGATTCAGCTCACAGGGCTCCAACGCATGCCCTCTGTAGCTGTGCTTTCTGTTAAAGCACACTTGTCATGGGTCTGAAAGGAGGCTTACTGGTTTCCATAGTGGACTGGTGTGTGGAATGGGAGGTGTCAGAAGAGCAGGGTGAGAAAAGCGACCACAGTTCACCTCAGTGTCCTTATCATGTTTGATTATTTGTAGCAGCTACTCTAACCTGACCTTATTGACTCCCATCTTGTCCCTGATTTCTTAGAAGAGAGTGCCTGAGAGTGTCAGGGGCTTGGTGGAAGGGCAGATGAAAGAACAGGAGGCATTGTATTGGCCCCTGGGACAACTGCAGACTCACTCTTACCTGTAAAGAAGCAGTTAATGTTGGGCATATAGCCAGGATTCAAAAACCACAGGGATTTCTGCACATTATAATTGAGAATGTAAATACTCTCAAAGTGGCACCCTGAAAAAGACAAGCATTGAAACCAGACAAAAGAAATTGGGTCGTAAACAGAATGAGACATCTTAAAGGAGATAGTATATGGAGGCCTGCTGGGAAATAGAGGCAAACTCCAAATGCCTAGGAGGCGTAGTCTAAGGTGGGATCATCCAACCTACAGAAATAAACATGAGCAGTGTCTCAAGACTTCCTATAATGAGCTGTCCCTGTTGTAAGTCTTGTGTTCTTGCCTATAGAATCAAGAACCTCACTACCATCCTGCAAGTGCAAATAGAAAGATTTCTGCTTTAATGTTACGAGTTATTATCTGCTGGTTATGTTCTATTGGAATGGCTACACTCAACTGGATACTGCTCTCTATATTGTCGGAGCATCTCAAACAGAGGTGCAGTGGTTATTTGTTAATTTGCTTAATTAAGACATATTCACCTACGTTTTATAGTTTCATTTATTTAAAGTTCCGTTTGGCTCCCAGCTCCAGTGCATGTTTTTCTGCTTCATCTTCCCCTATTTCCATGTTCCTGCTGATGCTGTGTTTGTACCATATCCTGACACCCAGAATGATCTTTGTGTTGTTCACCAAGGCCATGGGAACAGAGTCTGTAAATCAATAGTTCATCACGGAGCACACATTTAGTGAAAAGAAATTGGTTTGGTAGAAAGTCTCCTAGTGAACACGCTAGAATCCAAAGAGTCTGGATTGTCTCAGAATCCATCATAATGGAAGAGAAAGTTGTTTTGAGTAATTTTTTAGCAGAGTACGTATATTTTCCTCTGAAAAGCTTTGTGAATTAGAAGATTAGTGATGTTTTTATACCAAGCAATTTGCTTGATAACCTATTTTTAAATTTCTACAAATAATACAATTTCTGATATTAAATTTTTTTTTACAAATAGTATTCTTTTTATTGTATGCCTTACTGTGATTTCAGAAGAATTTTTAACATTTGCTAAATGGATAATTTCATTTAAACATGGAAGTAACATCTTAATCCTTCCTTGGATAGACTCTGTATCTACTGTAATTAAGACTGTAAAAATGTTATATACATACAGGGAAAAAAAGGAGTGGAAATAGGAAAATTAAACAAGGTCATGGGTTTGAGGTAAGGGATGGCAAGTTTTTTTTTCTGTTTATCATAATTATATCGTTTGTAGAGCTTAAAAAAAAAGAATGGCTCAAAATGCGGGAAAAAAGCCTCTTTTTTTAAAAAAAATCTTTTTAAAAAATCGTCTTTTAAAAAGTAGATCTCTTTACACTTTCAATCTTACATTGGGAAGCCTATTCTCATCAGCCTAAATGTATTTTCACTTTCCAGTAATGTACTCCTTGCTGTTCAGCAAGGTACACCTTGGTTAGAGAATCAGAGGGCAAAATGAATTATTTCAGATACTCAAATCTGGGTACATAAGATAATTTATACAATAGGAAAGACAAATTGCAGGAAACAGAAGCTCATTTTGCTCTCTGAGAGCTGCCTCTGCAGAAGATAACTGCAAACCAAGGCGCCGTCAGGAGATCTATATTTCTGCCCTTGACATCTGTAGGTGCCGCTGCCACCGCCGATAGGAGCGATGATAAGTGATGGGAAAATGAAGTGGGAGGTGATGTATCTCACCGTGACAGATTTAAAGGATTGCCCCAGGCAGCCTTGATGCAAGAGCTGACTGAAGACGTTCTGGGGACTGCATCAGGTCACTCTGGCACAGTCAGGCAAAGCTATTTGAGGCAGAGGGCAATGCAATAACTCTGAGGTTTAGATCTGCACTTAGATCCTCTTTCTTTCTTCCTTTTTTTTTTGTGAGGTGAATTGGAGGTTGTGCTACAAATTCTAAAATATCCATTACTCTTGGTTAGTGTTATCTGTCTTGTGTTATTCTCCTGTGGAGATCCGGTATTCATTGCTCCATGTACAACACCTAAGGATATGCCTACAGGAAACATTTGAAAATGACTTTCCTAAAATTTCCAGGCTGGCTCCCCATTTCCAAAAGAGTGGCCTTTCACCCTGGCTATGATAAGAGTCAGTGTGAATTCTAATGTTGATTCTAGGGGGAGATTCTGACCCAAGTTACTGCTCTGGCAAAGACAGGCACAAACCAAGTAAAGCGAAGGACTTTGGGTGCCCACAGGGGAGCCACCCTGGGGACCATGGAGGTGCTGTGCTTGCTGCTTCTGGAAAGCCAGGCTACAGACAGTTGAAGGGTGGAAATGTGCTCCAGGGCAACCCTAGCACCCACTATCCCTTCTCATTTTATTTGTTTAAATATAAACATTATTTTTGGTTGTAAAACAGCTTTTTTTGCCTTTCTTTTCTGCTTCTGTCTCATTCAGGAATTTATAAGCATTTGACCATACTCAAAATGTGCAAGGAAGAATAATGGAAGCCCCTGAATACCTTGATTTGGATGAAATTGACTTTAGTGATGACATATCTGTAAGTATTCCTGTATGCAAGAAATGCTTTCAAGATACTCTGCCTTCAACTTCAGTCTACTTTCTCCATTTTGGTCTGTGTATCCTCGACTCTTCTGACTACATTTAGAAATTGACAGCAGAAATCCTGTGTGGCAGACTCGGTGTGATTTCGGAGGGTCTCTTAGACCAAGAAGTGAATCTCACCTGAGTGTGTGAGTTTTGGAAGACGAGACATTTAACTTCACTGAGCCTTTCATTCCTAATGTGTTCTAATGTTGTAAAAATTATTGATTGAGTATACTTATAAAATGTCTGCATATAGTAGGCACTTTCATAGAGTTAATTCCAAATTCTCTTATGTGGCTGGCTGTTCCACAGCCAGAATTTTCTAGAGTTCACAGGGACACTGACTAAAGAAAAGCCAGGTTGGAATTTATTAATTGATCAACAATAAAAGGAGTCCTTTCAATTGCCATAGGTACCAAAGAACAGATTGTAAGCTTGTTTGGAATATTAAGGAAAATTCACTCATTGATAAGACCTGTACTAGCTGACCTTTGAGGTCCTGGTTAATCCTGTAATGCTGTGGGCTGATGAGTCTCTTCGTTCCCATAACAGCCACAGACTTCCTGCTGCTTAACTCAGGGCTGCTCGGAATGAATTGTCTACGTGCATCTTGCCTTGAGCTGCTTGTGCCTTATCTGGGACCGCATAATCAATTCTGCTACACCAGCAAGCATGTTGGCCTCAAGTGCCCCAGCAAAATTGGTTGACTCTCACAGTATGTGATGAGAAAGTTGCTGTTTCTGAGCTAGCCATGTAATTTTTCTTTCCAGGACCTTCAGGTTCACAACTTCTAACCTTATCTTCCATGGATCTCTCAGGGCCTGGAGCTTTGGGTCACCACTCAAAGTTACCACTTTAAAATTGTCTCAAAAGGATGAACATACTTTATCATGCCTCTAGTAGTGGTATATTCATCTACTTTACTCCTTACCTTGAAGTAAAATATGCATAATGTACACAAGAATTGGATTACTGGGATGAGCTTGATAAATCACCTGTTTTATACAACCTTGGATGAGTCTTTATTGTACCAGAGAAATTTGAATTCAGCATTTGCCTGTTTCTGCTTCAAGACAATTTTTATTAGTCCTCATTAAGACCAATGTGAAGTGATGTGAAGTGAGCTTCTTCCTTCCCATGATATCTCTCTGTCTCCCCTCGCCCACCCTTTCTAAGTCACTGTGCTTGACTAGGAAGTATTCAAAGCAAGGTTCTTTTATGATAACTCCCCTCAAAGTATTTTGAGCATTGTGGGAAGAAGCAAGGAATGTGAATGATAGCATGAGTGTGTGTAGGTAAGATGAAAGGTGTTATAGAAAGGAAAACTGTGTTATAATTGGGAGTTGGATGGTAGCTCTCTGAGCTTTGATAATAATGTTGTGCTTTAAAAGCAAAGGCTTTGAAAGAAGCCAGTCGGGGCTCCTACCTTGTTCTGACCTTTACTGGCTGAATAGCACATTAACCTCACCTTTCTGAGATACACTTAAGGTTGTTTTGAAGATTAAGTAAAATAATAATATATGTGAAACACTTAGCTTGGCACACAGTAAGTTGCTCTTAAAAATGGTAGCTTTTGTTATTATTTCAATGAATAATACAATAATATTTATATGACCAATAGTGAAGAAAGAACTCAAGGGAAAAGACTAGGCATAAAGTCAAGATTTTTTTTTTAATACAACTGAGCAGTTGTATTTACAGAAGAATCATCTGGCAGCAGCCCATAATTTTGATGAATTAGGAATCTTTACTTGAAAGATAATAAAATACATTAAGCAATAACTGAAACCATTTAGCAAACTAGGCTACAGGATTATGCAATAGTTGAGTGTCTATAACTTGACCATTCTAAAACATAAACAAAGATATCCATCTGTAATTGTGTAACTGCTCCCAAAATTTCCCTCCTAAATGTGTTTCTATTGTTTGGTTCTTTAACCTGCATTTAAAATTATATCAGATTTTGAAACTGCATAGAATTGAAATTCTGTGAAATTTCATAGAATTGATGAAACAATAATAATAATAGCTAACATTTATTGAACATTTTACCATGGGGCATGCCTTACCTTGGTTAATCCTCACAGCAGTTTTTTAAGGTTACTGTTACTATCTTCAATTTACAGATGAGGAAACTGTAGCATGACGATTTGATATAATTTGTCCAGGGTCACCCAATTGGTTAGGAGTACTCTGTGTCCAGAGTATTTACTTTTAGCCACAACATTTTACTGCTTCTCCAGGATAAATATAGTTTATGGTTCACATCAGGGGCAATTTTATCTGCTCCATCCCTACCCCAGAAACATTTAATAATACCAGGAGACATATTTTGTTGTCATACTGAGGAGATACTACTAGCATCTAGTGGGTAGAGACCAGAGGCTTCCAAACATCCTGCAATGCACAGCACAATCCCCTGCAATAAGAATCGTCTAGCCCAAAATGTCAATAGTACTGAGCATAAGAAATCTTAGCCTATTTAAATCCCCTTGAAGCTGAAGAAGCTCTGCTTTGGCAATGTCTACAACATAGATTATTTTGTCATAATTTAGTATGATCCAGACTTCATACCTTAATGAAGCCAGAATCATATTGTTCTTAATGATTATGTGGGAAAAGAACTGGAGATAACCTCTTAACTACTGAAATAATTGTTCTCAGGCTATTTAGGTAAACTAAGAACAATGAGTGTTATAGTTTCTTTAAGAGCTAAATGGAGATTATTCAAATGCTAAAATTGAAAAGTGAAGATGTGTTTAACATACTAATTCACTGGCATAAAAAGAAATGTAGTTTCCCGTGAACATGCTTTTTTTTTTTTTGAATTCCATAAACCTCCATCTCTGACAGCCCTCAAGCCTCTTTCCTTGTTAAGTGGCAGGAGGGGGAGGAAACTGCACATTACATCTGAAAAAGATGTTTATGAAAAAGATGCTCAAGTTTAAAGCTCTCCTCCTTACTCTCCAGCTATAGCCCTATTACGTAGTCTAGGCTTTCTGTTCCATGGTTTTTCCCTCTGGTCATGAGCTTGGTTCTTGTTTTAATTAAAACACAAGATGTATATTGGTAGAAAAAAACAACTAGAACTTTTTTTGCCTGTATTTAGTGAGAGAAAACACAGCAACTAATTTATTTTGAAATTTCCCAGACTAGAAAATAATGCACATCCTTCACAAAACACAAAGTTTAAACTATGCATTCTTGTAATCCTGCCATCTAAAAGGGCAGAACATTCTGCAATAGCGGCAGGTCTGCAAGGGAGAGATGATGAAACATAAGCACAAAGGTTGAAAGCACGGTTTTTCTGTCACTATGAATGGGTTCACAGATTTCTCTCTATTCCTATGGAAGCCAGATCGCTGTATCTTAAAAACGAAAACGCTCTGGAATTCTTTGGAGCCATGGTGTCTTTATTTTACTAATGGAGGCCAGTATGGTGCTCTTAAAACTAGTTTCACACATGGTACTAAATAAAGCAGACACTGAACTCTGGATTTCCTGAAGAGCTCGCTCAGCCACCATCTACCCATTGGCTGTGCCACACACTAAGATAAACTCTTGAAGTAAGTTATCTTGTTCAGGCCTCACACATCAGCTTTGCGAGACAAGCTCTGTTTTTAGTCCTTTTGGCAGATGAGAAAATTGGTGCTTAGAGAGCTTGTCTGACATTCACAAGGTTTTAGAGCCAGGACTTAAATCAGTACTATGTGGCCACTTTATTCCTCCCTATCTAAGCAACATAGCTTAGTAGAAATTTCTCTAGACAAGTCATCTCACCCATTACTATCCCTGATGGGAACTGCAGCGATTACAAATTGTTTTCTGGAAGTAAAGGAATTGATAGACATTATAAATAAGTAAAATGAAACCAGTGAATGAGAATTTAAGCAAATCCTTTAATTTTACTGTACCTCACATTCCCATCTTTTAAATAACAAGATCTCAAAGATCTCAACTTATGACCCTGGATTTTATGAAGAAAACATGACAATTTATATATATGTATTGATCGTGTAAACATACACATATACATAAACACATATGTACACATAAGTATATACATACACTCGTATAGGTACATAGCTACATATATACACATACACGTAAATATTTACACATGCATATACATAGGTACACATACAAATAGAAGTAAGAGAAATATTCTGTTGCCTTTCTGTGTTACTCTGACTGCAACTTTGATGGAAGTTGACTTTTTTGGCAATTGCATAAACAATTTTTTTGAGCAGGTCAAATGAAATCAAGATAATACCCTTCCACTTTTCAATCCTCTTTGGTCAAAGCCTTTGCAACCTAGAGTAATAGAACAAAATTAAGTGGGTTCATTTTCCTAAGGTGCTTGAACCACTGTCTGATAGAAAAATTATTCTTATGGTAAACTAATCTCACTTTCAGTGAGTTTTTATATTTTTCTCTCACACAGACTGTGTAGCATTTTTACTAAAAACGCCCACCCCCTTCTGTTTTGTGTGCATTCCTTTTACTCAATTCAATCCCCTGATGCTTCCCCAGATTTTGTTACATTTTGAGAAGGACTCATTTCAAGTAGATCAGGCAATGAGCTGGCATGGGAAAAGAATATAGCTTAGCTGTGAAAAAGAGTATAAAGGTATTCAAGGTACAAAGAACCTGGCTTGCCTTTCTCTCTAGCAAGGAATCTACTAAGATGGACCCTCTTGTACTTCTTCTGTACCTTCTAGAAGGTGACCAACCCTTTCATGTGACCTCTGAGTGGCTCAATCCCTTCTTCACTGTCTCTGTCTATAAGCCCTGCCCTTCCCAGCAGTCACCTCTTATTCACATGGAAACCTTGCTTAGTGCTTCTCAGTGTGATCTAGTTTCAGCAACTGTCCAGAATACTTCAGCTTTATGCAGTGTTTTTTTTTTTGTAATATCCTGCATTTCAAGTCTAAATTGCCTCTCATTCTTCCCTTTCCAACTCAGCATCATCAGAAATCTCACACCTTGTTCTAACATCATATGCCATATGTGTTATCTTGGTTTTTCTTAACACCTGCCAGGAAATGAATTAGGAATCATTTAATCCAGAAAAAGATAAGTTACCTTTTGATAGTCTATTGTTAGTATTAGATCCCAGGACTAGAATCCAGGTTCCCAAACTCCAAATCTTGGACTGGACACCTCTGCCAGAGAAGGTAGAGCATAACTCTACAAATAGAGTGATTTCTAAGAAGAATGAGCACCCACTGGATTTTTTAAAATTTTCCCTGTTACTCTGAAGATAGTCCTGAAAGTTCTTATCTTGCCTGATAGTCAATAGAAATTATTAGATTGACTATGCAGATTATTGACAGAAACTGTTTACCTTTTCATCACAATTAGCTTGTATGCCAACCTAGTCAAAAAGTATTTACTAAACATTAATAGGGTACCAGGCTTTGTTCTAGGCTTGGAGTGAATGACACAGACTTGCTATGCTCCCAAAGTGTGTATAGTATGCTATGTTAATAATTAAGCACATTGGTTGGGCACGGTGACTCACGCCAGTAATCCCAACACTTTGGGAGGCTGAGGTGGGTGGATCATGAGGTCAAGAGATCGAGACCATCCTGGCCAACATGGTGAAGCCCCGTCTCTACTAAAAATACAAAAAATTACCTGGGCATGGTGGTGCATGCCTGAGTTCTAGCTACTTGGGAGGTAGAGGCAGGAAAATTGCTTGAAACTGGAAAACAGCAGTTACAGGGGGGCGGGATCCCACCATTACCCCCCCGCCTGGTTGAAAAAGAAAGACTCGGTCCAAAAAAAAAAAAAAATAAAATAAGTACATTATGAAATGTTAGGTTAACTTCATGGTAGGTCACATTTGATTATAATACTAAACTCCATTCTTGGCAATGAGTCCTTATATTTTGACAGTGATTGATTATTGGTTCACAATTAAAAATAGACTATCATTGAAATTGAACAAGGTTTATGACTGGCCATCTGCTCTACTACGGCATACATTTTTCTTGTAATTCTTTTATCATTCACAATTTTTGCTTCTATAATTGTGATTATTTTGGCTTCATTATCAAATGCTCATTTTGGTACTTTTAAATATAATAATATAATTGCTAACATTTATTGAACACTTACTGTGCATCAGACGCTCTTCTCAGGTTTTATATTACTAGTTCATAACCCTCCCAGACATAACGTAATGAAGGTACAGTCAGACCCCTGTTTATACCAATGAAGAAACTGATATACAGAGGTTAACTAAGATTAATTGGCTAGAAAATGGTGAAGTGAGGATATAATGCAGGTAGTCTGATTCTAGAATCCATATTTGTAATCACTGCATTGAGAATTGCTTCTGCTGGGCCCCATGGTCACCTCTGGTTTACCCAGTTCAGGTAGATCTCTTCTCCATCTATGTCCACTTCTTATTATACAATAGAAGGAGGTCATTCAATACATTTATCAAGTGGATCTTCATCTCTTGCGTAACTACACACTATATTAATTAAATTAACATTGCAATAGAGTAGTTCCTGATGTACTCTTAAAATGTTCAAAAGAGTTACTGAGTTTTCTCAAATAGTAACCACAAACAAAGTCTTAACATAAAAGATTTAAAAAAAAAAAAAACACCTCGAGGGAGGGATCCAAGATGGCCTATTAGGAGCAGCTCAGGATTGCAGCTCCCAGTGAAAGCACAGAGGGTGAGTGGACGCCACATTTCCAGATGGATTTTTATTGCCCACAGACCAGGAGATTCCCAGGTGGAGGAGCCCTACCAGTCACCAGCCCAGCTGGTTTGGCCGGCGCAGCTGTTCTCCATACAAAATGCACGGGTCTGGGTGCCATTTTAGCTGGTGATTGGAGCTCTGGGAATGCAAAGTCGCCCATTCATCTGATTAAAAAGGGCACTGAAACAGGGAGCCGGGCCAGGAGATTCCCAGGCAAAGAAGCGCCACAAATCTCAGTGCCACTGTTTCAGCCGGAGCAGTGGGTCACCACATGGGAAATCACACAGATCCCAGTGCCTTTTCAACAGGCAACTGGAACACCTGGGAGACAGTCGACCGTTCAACTAAAAAAAAAAAAAAAAAAAAAAGGCTGAGGCAGGGAGCCAGGTGATCAGGCTTGGCTGGTCCCACCCCCCACAAAAAAACAGCAATTGGAAATGCTCTGGATTGAGAGTTTCACAGCAAGCACAGCTGAACCCAGGATGGTCCAGCTCTGTGGGGGAGGGGCATCCACCATTACCGAGGCAGTCCACCACTACGGAGGTAGTTTGCCATTGCTGAAGCAGCCCGCCATTGCTGAAGCAGTCCGCCATTGCCAAGGCAGCCCACCATTACAGAGAGAGTCCGCCATTATAGAGGTGGCCCACCTTGCCAAGGCAGTTCTAACTACACCTGTATAAACAGTACTGCAGGGAAGTTCACATGGCTACGTCCTCGCTGGACAGGGCAGCCCTGAAAAAAGGCAGCAGCAAAAGATAAACTCATAAATAAAGTCCTAACTCCCTGGGACAGAGCACCTGGGGAAAAAAAAGGTGGGGGGAGTAGTTATGAGTTCTGCTGCAGCAGACTTGAAAATACCTGCCCAGGAGCTCTGAATGAACAATGGAGCTCACAGCTCAGCACTTGAGCTCCTATAAAGGATAGACTGTCTCCTCAAGCAGCTCACTGACCCCCGAATATCCAAAGAGTCACCTCATAAAGGAGAGCTCCGACTGACATTTGGCAGATATCCGTCTGGTACAAAGACAGCAGAAGAAGAAACTGGCAGCAACCCTTACTGTTCTGCAGCAGCTGCAGGTGATCCCCAGGCAAACAGGGCCTGGAGTAGACCTCAGTCCTACAGCAGAGGGGCCAGACTGTTAGAAGGAAAACTAAGAAACAGAAAGAAATAACTTCATCATCAACAAACTGGATATCCACTCAGAGACCCAATCTGAAAGTCAACAACTACAAAGATGACAGGTGGATAAACCCACAAACATGGGAAGAAACCAGTGCAAAAAGGATGAAAACACCCAAAACCAGAATGCCTGTCCTCCTACAAGGGATCACAACTCCTCACCAGCAAGGGAACAAGGCTGGATGGAGAATGAGTGTGATGAATTGACAGAATCAGGCTTCAGAAGGTGGGTAATAAGAAACTTCTGTGAGCTAAAAGAACATGTTCTAACCCAATGCAAAGAAACTAAGAACTTGAAAAAAGATTTGATGAAATGCTAATGAGATTACAACTTAGAGAGGAATATAAGTTAATTGATGGAGCTGAAAAACACAACACGAGAACTTCACAAAGCATACACAAGTTTCAACAGCCAAATTGACCAAGTAGAAGAAAGGATATCAGAAGTCAAAGATCAACTCAATGAAATAAAATGAGAAGGCAAGATTAGAGAAAAAAGGGTAAAAAGGAATGAACAAAGTCTCCAAGAAATATGGGACTATGTGAAAAGACCTAATCTACATTTGATAGGTGTACCTGAGTGTGACGGAGAGACTGAATCCAAGCTGGAAAATACTCTTCAGGATATTATCCAGGAAAACTTCCCCAACCTAGTAAGGCAAGCCAATATTCAAGTCCAGGAAATACAGAGAACACCGCAAAGATATTCCTCAAGAAGAGCAATCCCAAGGCACATAATTGTCAGATTCACCAAGATTGAAATGAAGGAGAAAATGCTAAGGGCAGCCAGATAGAAAGGTCAGGTTACCCAAAAGGGAAGCCCATCAGACTCACAGCAGATCTCTCAGCAGAAACCCTACAAGCCAACATTCAACATCCTTAAAGAAAAGAACTTTCAACCCAGAATTTCATATCCAGCCAAACTAAGCTTCATAAGTGAAGGAAAAATAAAATCCTTTGCAAACAAGCAAGTACTCAGAGCTTTCATCACCACCAGGCCTGCTTTACAAGAGCTCGTGAAAGAAGCACTAAACATAGAAAGGAACAACCAGTACCAGCCACTCCAAAAACATGCCAAATGGTGAAGAGCATCAGCACAATGAAGAAACTGCATCAACTAACGGGCAAAACAGCCAGCTAGCATCAAAATGGCAGGACCAAATTCACACATAAAAACATTAACCCTAAATGTTAATGGGCTAAATGCTCCAATCAGAAGACACAGACTGGCAAATTGGATAAAAATCCAAAACCCATCAGTGTGCTATATCCAGGAAACCCATCTCACATGCAGGGATACACAAAGGCTCAAAATAAAGGGATAGAGGAAGATTTACGAAGCAAATGGAGAGAAAAAAAAAGCAGGAGTTGCAATCCTAGTCTCTGATAAAATAGACTTTAAACCAACAAAGATCAAAAGAGACAAAGAAGGACATTACATAATCGTAAAAGGATCAATGCAACAAGAAGAGCTAACGATCCTGAATATATACACAACCAATACAGGAGCACCCAGATACATAAGGCAAGTTCTTAAGGACTTACAAAGTGACTTAGACTCCCACAAAATAATAGTGGGAGACTTTAACACCCCATTGTCAGTATTAGATCAATGAGACAGAAAATTAACAAGGATATCCACGACTTGAACTCAGACCTGGACCAAGCAAACCTAATAGACATTTACAGAACTCTCCACCACAAATCCACAGAATATACATTCTTCTCAGCAGCACATCACACCAACTCTAAAATAGACCATGTAACTGGAAGTAAATCACTCCTCAGCAAATGCAAAAGAACAGAAGTCATAACAGTCTCTTAGACCACAGTGCAATCAAGTTAGAACTCAGAATTGAGAAACTGACTCAGAACTGCACAGCTTCATGGAAACTGAACAACTGGCTCTTGAATGTTGACTGGATAAACAATGAAATGAAGGCAGAAATTAAGATGTTCTTCGAAACCAACGAGAGCGAAGACACAACATACCAGAATCTCTGGGACACATTTAAAGAAGTCTCTAGAGGAAAGTATAGAGCAATAAATGCTCACATGAGAAGCAAGGAGAGATCTAAAATCGACACCCTATTGTCAAAATTGAAAGAGCAAGAGGAGCTAGATCCAAAAAACACAAAACCTAGCAGAAGACAAGAAATAACGAAAATCAGAGCAGAACTGAAGGAGATAGAGACACAAGAAACCCTTCAAAAAAATCAATAAATCCAGGATCTGGTTTTTCAAAAAGATCAACAAAATAGACCACTAGCCAGTTTAATAAAAAAGAAAACAGAGAATAATCAAATAGATGCAATAAAAAATGATAAAGGGGATATCACCACAGATTCCACAGAAATTAAAACCATCATCAGAGATTATTACAAACAACTCTATGCACATAAACTAGTAAATCTGGAAGAAATGGATAAATTCCTGAACACTTGCCTCCTCCCAAGCCTAAACCAGGAAGAAGCCGAAACCCTGAATAGACCAATAACAAGGTCTGAAGTTGAGGCAGCAATTAAGAGCCTACCACCCAAAAAAAGCCCAGGTCCAGATGGGTTCACAGCCAAATTCTACCAGACATACAAAGAGGAGCTGGTACCATTCCTTCTGAAACTATTCCAAACAATCCAAAAAGAGGGAATCCTTCCCAAATCATTTTATGAGACCAACATCATCCTGATACCAAAACCTGGCAGAGACTCAACAAGAAAAGAAAACTTCAGGCCAATATCCATGATGAACATAAATGCAAAAATCTTCAATAAAATACTGGCAAACCGATTTCAACAGCACATCAAAAAGCTTATCCACCACGATCAAGTAGGCTTCATCCCAGGGATGCAAGCCTGGTTCAACATACACAAGTCTATAAACATAATTCACCACATAAACAGAACCAAAGACAAAAACCACATGATTATCTCAATTGATGCAGAGAAGGCTTTGACAAAATTCAACAGCCCTTTATGCTAAAAACCCTCAATAAACTAGGTATTGACGGAATATGACTCAAAATAATAAAAGCTATTTATGACAAACCAACAGCCAATATCATACTGAATGGGCAAAAGCTGGAAGCATTGCCTTTGAAATCTGGCACTAGACAAGGATGCCCTCTCTCACCACTCCTATTCAAGATAGTACTGGAAGTTCTAGCCAGAGCAATCAGGCAAGAAAAAGAAATAAAGGGTATTCAAATAGGAAAGCAGGAAGTCAAATTGTCTCTATTTGCAGACGACATGATTGTATATCTAGAAGACCCCATCGTCTCAGCCCAAAATCTCCTGAAACTGATAAGCAAATTCAGCAAAGCCTCAGGATACAAAATCAATGTGCAAAAATAGCAAGCATTCCTATACACCAATAACAGACTTAAAGAGAGCCAAATCAAGAATGAACTGCCATTCACAATTGCTACAAAGAGAATAAAATAGCTAGGAATCCAACTAACAAAGGATGTAAAGGACCTCTTCAAGGAGAACTACAAACCACTGCTCAACGAAATCAGAGAGGACACAAACAGATGGAGAAACATTCCATGTTCCTGGTTAGGATGAATCAATATCGTGAAAATGGCCATACTGCCCAAAGTAATTTACAGATTCAACACTATCCCCATCAAGCTACCAATGACCTTCTTCACAGAACTGGAAACAAACACCTTAAACTTCATATGGAACCAAAAGAGAGCCCACATAGCCAAGTCAATCCTAAGCAAAAAGAACAAAGCAGGAGGCATCACACTACCAGACTTCAAGCTATACTACAAGACTACAGTAATCAAAACAGCATGGTAGTGGTACCAAAACAGTGATATAGACCAATGGAACAGAACAGAGGCCTTGGAGGCAACACAACACATCTACAACCATCTGATCTTTGACAAACCTGACAAAAACAAGCAATGGGGAAAGGATTTCCTGTTTAATAAATGGTGTTGGGAAAACTGACTAACCATGTGCAGAAAACAGAAGCTGGACCCCTTCCTGACACCTTACACTAAAATTAACTCCAGATGGATTAAAGACTTAAACATAAAACCTAACACCATAAAAACCCTAGAAGAAAATCTAGGCAAAACCATAGGCAAGGACTTCATGACCAAAACACCAAAAGCATTGGCAACTAAAGCCAAAATAGACAAATGGGACCTAATCAAACTCCACAGCTTCTGCACAGCAAAAGAAACAGTCATTAGAGTGAACGGGCAACCAACAGAATGGGAAAAAATTTTTGCAATCTACCCATCTGACAAAGGGCTGATATCCAGAATCTACAAAGAACTAAAACAGATTTACAAGAAAAAAGCAAGCCCATTCAAAAGTGGGTGAAGAATATGAACAGACACTTTACAAAAGAAGGCATACATGAGACCAACAAACATATGAAAAAATGCTCATCATCACTGGTCATTAGAGAAATGCAAATCAAAACTACATTGAGATACCATCTCATGCCAGTTAGAATGGTGATCATCAAAAAATATGGAGACAACAGATGCTGGAGAGGATGTGGAGAAATAGGAACACTTTTACACTGTTGGTGGGAGTGTAAATTAGTTCAACCATTGTGGAAGACCATGTGGCGATTCCTCAAGGACCTAGAAATAGAAATTCCATTTGACCCAGCAATCCCGTTACTGGGTATATATTCAAAGGATTATAAATCGTTCTACTATAAGGACACGTGCACACGAATGTTCGTTGCAGCACTGTTTACAATAACAAAGACCTGGAACCAACCCAAATACCCATCGATGATAGACTGGTCAGGGAAAATGTGGCACATATACACCATGGAATATTATGCAGCCATCAAAAATGATGAGTTTGTGTCCTTTGTAGGGACATGGATGAACCTGGAAACCATCATTCTCAGCAAACTGACACAAGAACAGAAAATCAAACACCGCATGTTCTCACTCATAGGTGGGTGTTGAACAATGAAAACACATGGACACAGGGAGGGGAGCATCACACACTGGGCTATGTCGGGGGGAAATAGGGGAGGGACAGTGGGGGGTAGGGAGTTGGGGAGAGATAGCATAGTGAGAAATGCCAGATATAGGTGAAGGGGAGGAAGGCAGCAAATCACACTGCCATGTGTGTACCTATGCAACAATCTTGCATTTTCTTCACATGTACCCCAAAACCTAAAATGCAATTTAAAAATTAAACTAAATTTTAAAAAAGAAAACCTCTTAGAAGGAAGATATGATAAAAATGAGGTAGCAAAGCAAAATTCAAATTCATTTGAAAACAGGATTAGTTATAATAAGTTTCATTAATGTAACTCAAATGGCGGGAAGAAATGAATTTAAAGCAGAGTGGGATAGAGGCATGAAAATGTGGGTCACCAGTATCTGTACCATGTAGAGGTAGTTGCTGTAACTGGGGGTATAGTTAAGGTCATCTGTGAAAACATGGAATGTGGAAAGAGAAGAACATTCCAAAAATTGAACTGTGCAAAAGTATATCCTATGTGGTAGGGTCTAGAAAAAGAGGTTTCTACAAAAGAACTGGAGATAAGTTTTCAGAGATAAAAAAATGAAAACTAAGGGAGCTAAAGGGGCAAGGGGGGGGGGGGAATTTAAGGAGTTTAAAACAATAGTTGATGGTGGCAAATAGGTCATTATAAAGATGAGATGAAAAGTGCCCTCCGGAAGACCCCTTGGTGGCCCTAATAAACACAGTGTCTTTTGCATGATAGGCAGAGCCCTATCATGAGGGCTGGAGGAGTAAGTACAGAGATGAGATAATAGAAACAAGAACAGAGACAATTCTTTCAAAAGAGATGGCTGATGAATGCAAGAGCAGAAAGGCCCATGCTCAGTCAAGGAGGCAGAGTGTCTTGAAGTGGTAGGAGTGCTTGCTTATCTTTATAGGATGAAAGGAGAAAGCCAACGGTGAGAGTGGGCTGAGGAAAGGGAGGGAGGAAAGAATGGTGGCAGGCAGGAGTCCTGAGGAGATGGGAAAAGAGGAAACCTGAGCCCCAGCAAAGGGCTGGCAGTGGAGGAGCAGACTGTTAGTGCCATGTTGTAAGAGAAGGGGCAGTGGAACACAGTTTGTAATGGAGGGCATGAAGTCTTCCTGAACTGGAAGTGCATGCCTTTGGAGGGAAGGCCAAAATTTTAGAAAAATATTATGTTCTGAAAATCTCTCTTCAGCTGCATGTCTCTGCTGTCACTCCCAGCTTTGCTTGTACACATTATTGCCATTGTTTTTATTGTGTGCCTGTTGACATACCTGCCGGAATTTTGGAAAACTGTGTGAGAAATCATGAATTTCACCATGGTTGTTTGGATGGCTGGATTAATTGTTTCTTTTGGAAACTTTTATGGGGCTTTAGTAGTTTAACAGTCTCCAGCTTGCAAAGGTGCTTGGGATGTTAGTTCTTTCATTTTCTGTGGCTCATTACCATTTGAGTAATGTCTGCTCGTTCGCTCAGTTGGCTCCAGTTTTCAGGAATAAGGGCCAAGGCTTTTCAGCCCTGAACAATATCTAGGGTGGTCAGAGATCCCTGCAGCCCAATGTAGAAATCACGCATTGTCATTATGAATCGCATGCATGTTCCGACTGTTTTACATGGCATGGTGACAAAACTGACTGGCGTAGGCTGGGCTGTATAGGATGATCTTGCACCATATCAACTCTGTGAAGTGGTTGAAGCTGACTTTTCAGTGTCAGCCCTGGGCTGCAGACTCTCTTGAGTGAGGAAAGAACAAAGAGAAGCCAAATAACGTACCAAAATAGGCTGAGTTATATTTCCTTTCCTTTCTAGTCCCAGCTCTACCCCTGTCTTCCCGCCTCACTAGCTCTTATATCTTCGTTTACTGAGCTTAAAATCATGGCAGAAATAAAGATGAGGAGGTAAGCTCTGAAAGCAAACATAGAAAACAGGATAAAGAGAAGAGGCAGACATTTATTAGAGCTCTACAGTTTGTAAAATGATTGCATCTACATTATCTCATATAATTATCTGTGTTTTACACATAAGGAAACTGAGCCCCAGAGACATTAAATGAATTATTTGTCCAGAACCATAGAGTTAATAAGTGTCAGAACTAGGACTTCAATCTAGATCTTATGGCTCCAAATTCATCGTCCTTTATACAAAAGGTTAAGCCATCAGCTAGTATTCATGCTATTAATATATTAAGAATTTTTAAAAATATAAAATGATTTATTGCTAGGCTTGCAATTATGGGTTTTTCTAAGATTAGTGCTATGTAAATATTAGCTACTGACATTATTATTACTACTGCCACCAAAATTATGGACTGAACTATATCCCTGCCTCATTAGTTCTCATATCTAGAGGAACTTATTTAATTCAGTTTAATAATTGCCTAGTATCTTGGGTAAATAAAATATTGTCCACATCTTTGGGAAGCAGAGAAAGCAGTTACGTAAACATATAGGAGAACCATCATGTGATGAGTTTGTAATGGACATATGCCTAACATAAGGAAATAATACAGAACAATGGTTCTCAAACTTCATTATGCATCAGAATCACCTATGTGGCTTGTGAAAAAACAGATCGCTGGGCCCCACCATTAGAGTTCCTGATTCAGTAAGTCTGAGATGGAGCCCAAGAATGTGAATTTCTAACAAATCCTAGGCTGTGTTGATACCACTCGTCCAGAGACCACACTTTGGAAGTTGGCATTAATTCCTTATGGGTCAGGGGGTCTGAAAAGATTGTGTAGAAGTGATACCTAGGCAAAGCCTGAAGAATTAAAAGGTGTTTGCTTAGGAAAATGGGCAAAATGGCATTTCAGGTAGATGGAATAGCATATGTAAAGGTATAGACAGGCAAAACAACAGGTAGGGCAACCACCAAGAATTTGTTATTGCCACAATCAAAAGAAGTAGACAATGTGAGATGAGGCTGAGCTCATGGAAGGCTTTAGGTGCCGTGCTAAGGCATATGGTCTTTGTCCTTTAGGCTGTGCAGAGCGTTAGTCAAATTTTTATTTCAGAAAGCTGATTAATTCTAGTGTTAGTATAAAGGCCTAGAGGAAAGTCCCACTTACTATCTAAACATGAAAGAGCTCCTTTGAATGTCTATAATATTATGCCCAGGGATTAGTCAATATGTACACATCTTGTTATTTCAGTTAAACAGTTAATCAGTCCCTGTGTGCCATGCACATATACAAATCAAAAATATCATTTTTTCCCCCAAGTGCTTATGGAAGCCAACACCTACAGATAAGAAATGCCACAGCACAAGACCAGGCAGAAACTTACCAAGAGGAGAAAAGAGAAAAGTCAGTAAGAGCTAAAGCAATCAGCCAGGGCTTCATGGATAAGCAGAGCACAGCTGGCCTTGCCTTGTGGGATGGTGGCATTTGCATGGCTGGAGGAGGGCACTGCAGGAAAGGGGGACCCCTGAGTAAAGAAACAGAAGTCAAACAAAACTTTGGAAGCACAGGGACATTGAAGAGGCAGAGGAAGCTGGTCAACCTTTGATGGAGCTCTTCCTCAGTCATGGTAGAGAAGTGGAAAAGAAGTCTGGAAAACAAATTTAGATCAAAAAGCCTATTTTCACTAGGAATAACCTCTGGAAGAATTCTATAACAGGAATAAATTATAGAGATAGAAGATGTAATACTTCTCAACTAACTGCAAGTCCCCTCTTCACTCTTCTCACCCAAGGACAATAGGAGTCAAGGGAACAGGCTACAAAAGCTTGGATTGGAGGACACAGGCAGGGAAGATGCACTGGGCTTTGGTTCCCATAGGGCCAAACTGACAGTAGTTGCTGCCCTGGGAGCCTGCCATTGTCCTGAGAATGAGGTATGTTGGCAATCTGACAGTTCCTTATAAAAGGCCATCTGTCCTGTGAACTGGGATGAAGGCCTGGGAAGCCCTCCATTCCAGCTCCCAGATGGTAGCACAATGCATACTTGCAAGGGAGACTTCTTGGATCATTTGCTCATTCCCAAATTTGCAAATGTGGAAACATTTTTGGATGTTGGTTTTGTGAGCTCTGTGTTTCCTGTGCATTTCTTCACATCACAGCTTAACAATCTTCATAGCATTCCCTTAAGCCTTCTCTTCCATCCAAAGAGTAGTGTTTATACTTACTGAAACATCCGCAAATTGATTTTGTCTTGTCTTTATAAAAAATGATGGATTTGTTCACAATGTAGATTGGAGTCACTGCCAAATTTGACGTTCCATATACCCTTAAAATTTATCAAAACTTTGACTTTCTGGATAACCTATCATCCTGTTTAGATTGCTGTACTTTTTTATTTCTAGTCCCAGGAGTAGCAAATGATATTTTCTCTAGTCATTGTTACCAGAGAATTAAAATAGATGCCTTCACCAAAGTGACTTCCTATGTGACTCTGGGTGGAGAGGCAAAGTGCCATAAGTGATTTAGTTTGAGGCAGTGGCAGTGGCTTAGCTAGGCTAGTGTCTGCCTGTGACTCGGTCCCCATACCAGCCAGGTGCTGCTCAAATTTAAACCTCATTAGTTAAAACTTACTGCGCACTGTGGGCCTTTGAGGGCAAATAAGAAGAGTTGAAGCAATAGCGAATTCTTCAGAGATTCTGATACGTCTGACTTTAGGGTGGGAGATGGCAGTTAGGAAGCATGTGCCTCGAAATACAGATAGCAGCTCACCCATTTTAATCAGATATCTATCATTAAGTCCAGTGAAAAAATCTTACTGAATTTTTCATTAACTATATTTAAACACAGTTCATCTTAGATTCTCTCTTTCTAAAACCTTGCCTTGGATGAAAAGAAAAGAAAAAAAAAAAGAATGAGACTTTGCCAAAGGGTGTTTCATGGGACACATGGCAACCAAAACAAAAGGCCCAATTTTAATTGAATTATAGGCTGTGTAATTATTTAACCTGTACCAGCTGGTCTCAAGAAGCTACCAGATTCCTTAGAGAGCTTGTACTTGGCCAGAAACATAAGGTACCTTATTAGTACCAAGAAAAATGCTTTCTGTACCCATGTTACCCCAGACCCCCAAAGAACATAACATGAAAAAAAAATACTTATAGGTTAATTTGGGGTTTAAGAGGCAGTCATCCCTCCCTCTGAGCATGTGGGTGGGTTTGCGAAAGCACCTGTAGTCTCTGAGGCATGGCCAATATAAACAGGATGTTATTGCATCAGACAGGTAAGGGCAATTTCTCTAATTAGTCATTGGAGATTTCATTTTTCGCTTGCAAATACTGGAAATTAATTTGCTTGTGACATGCAGTTGGCAAACTGACAATATCTACAACAGTTCCACCCTATGTCTTGCTGTCCTGGTTGCCTGGGGAAAGCACAAGGACATCTCAATGCAGACGCTTTGCTTCATCTATCGACATCAAGCTAACTAAAGTACCTTCTTAGTGATAAATGTGTCCTAATTACACATTCCTCACTTGTAATGCTAGAGTAATCCTAATGAGTTTCCTGTGATCATTTTTCTTTTAGATTAAATGCTTTCTCTCAATCCCCCCAAATTTTGCAGTGGTGAAATAATTTATAATACAAACTCATTCACATTAAGAACATTGTCCCTAGAGGTAAAAAGCAAAGTAGTTTTAGGAAGCTGCATTTTATGAATTAAAGTATGAGTGTGATTGAAGATAATCCCTGACTTGGTCTTTTATTAGAGAACAAGTTTATTTTACTTATTTTGTTTTAAAACACCCTCCTCTAAAGAAAGATTGATTGGCATCACATGTCATCCCCATAAATCATAGCTATTGATTTTACATTTGTTTTAGCCCGTCCAATCATATGCCCCCTTGTGTCATAATTTGTTATCCCAAAAACCAGCCTTTAAGTGGCTGCTGAAATTGAGCCCAGAGTCTGGTTTCTTTCCACTCAAACTAATCTATATGCGAAAGAGATGAGCTTTCAAACACAGAACCATACCCCTCTTAACTATCTATGACATTACCTTGGTATTTCCCATGGAGATAATGGATGCTATGCACTGAAACCTGTGGCAAGTGGCAACATTAGGGACTTTTGCATAGTCCAGTCAGCATCGGCCCAGACATGTCTCCTAACTGTCCCCAATGTTGCAGGAAGTCAGGTGCTCCTGTACTAGGCTTTTCACAGACAAGCTCATCCTTAGGATTCAGAATGCAATTATCAAGGCCATCTTCTTGAAACTCTCAGGGTCACACAGTTCTTCTGTCTTCCACAAGTAGCAGAAGTGATAAGAGGAGGAGAGTGTCTGCAGGCTATGCCCACTGATTTTTGTTAAAGAAGGTCTGCCCAGCCCTCTTTTTAAACTACATGTGGTTAGATGCTTGCAGGTAGATCTTAGGATGCTGCCAGATCACCACACAGCTCGTTTAGGGTAAAATGAGATAAATTTTCTGAAAATACATGTTGTACCCAAGTATCACTTCTTGTATTTTGTTTTTCTGGCCAATCTGAGTGAATGCTTGGATTTTAAATTTTGATTTTATGCCCTCTCTTTTCTGGCTTTCCATTCAGTATTCAGTCACATCACTCAAGACGATCCCAGAGCTGTGCCGAAGATGTGATACGCAAAACGAAGACAGATCAGGTAGGTTTTGCTCCTCCCCTCTCCTCCTTTCCTGACTTAGTGATAAGGGCTCCTGGAAAACTGTTTTCCCTCACATTGGTCTCCTCCTGCTTTTTGTTTTCTTTTCCCTTTATGGCTTCTCCACGTACACCACCCCCCACCTCATGTCCTTCCTTCAACAAACAGATGTTATGTCATCTGAAAAAGTATAGCAGGACAGGGAGGCCCTAATGAGGACTCAGCTGTGTACAGTTAAATAAATGTTCAGAGATCATCTCGGCATCTCCAAACCACAGTATATGCAGCAATTTACTGAAAACCCGAGAAACCATTGGTGACAAAACATAATGATGTAGGCGCCAATGAAAAAATGTTGGATGCATTTACTACCCATATGGCAAGGACCAGCTTGAGGGATGGTGCTTTGCCAAAGTCGGAAACCCTATCATAGATGCGACATGATAGAATCTGCAATAAGGCATACTGCAACAGTTAAGATTAAAGCAAAGGCTTTGGAGTTTAATAGTGTAAACTAAACAGAGAATTATGGCATATAGATGAAAACCAGCCGGTCAACCTTTCCTCCTTACACCCGCACCCCCAACAAAAAAAAAGTACATTCAGAGTTGTTTTCCCTCTGTATATCAAATTAAGCTTCTCTGCTTTTCCTTAGATGATGGGCAAAAATGAAAATAAAAAAGGATATTGATGGGAATTATACCATGCTATGAAACTGTTTATTATTTTTTCTAAGTAATTACTCTATGGCATCATCACTAACCTTGCCAAAGCCGGACCTCCCCTGATAGTCACTAGAATCCTGAGAACCTGATAATCCTCAAATTATGTGTATTGTGTTTAAAAATAAACAGATGTGCCTTACCTATACAGCTACTAGAATTCTAGGCCTTTCTAATGAAAAGGATTTTTACGAAGCTAATTTACTTTTCCCCCGGACTGTTTGTTTTCTTTTGACATTTTGCTTAGGAGAGACAGGAAAAATAATTAGTCTTTCTAGATTTGTTTATCTCAGTGTTTGTGTGTGTGTGTGTAAATGAAAGTAACGCTTCCATGCTTGGGTCAGATACATCAGAGAAGATAGTTTTCTGTTCAGATAAAAGCTTTTACTTACCTTCACTTATTTTTTATTTCAAAAACATTCAAGTTCATGTAAGATTTAGTAGAGGCTCTTGGCTATAAATCTTATAAGGATGTGTCTGCTTAAAAGGCAGTGCTCGTTTCAAACTTGAACCAATGACTGCTATCAATGGCATAGGTAGCAGACTGCAGTGGCAAGGCTGCCAACATCAGAGTCACCGGGCCTGGGTTCGAGTTAGAGTTCAGGCACTTATCAGCTAAATGACCCTGAATCTGTGACTAGTTGTCTATAAAATAGAGAAGAAACCTGTACCAATGTTGCCCAGCTGTTCTTTGGATCAAAATTAAGTGATGTATCAAAAGGGTACTTTGCAGATACAAGATTTTCTTTTTTCTTTATTTGGACATAGGGAATAAGAGAGAAGAAATAATAGCAAATGCTTCATTAGTGCTTAATGTGGGTACTATTGTAAGTCCTCTACTTATATTAATCCCATTAATCCTAAAATAGTTGTGAGCTAAGTACTATTAGGATGTTTATATTATGGATGGGCAAACTGAGGAACAGAGATGAGAAGTTAAATATCTTACCCAGAGGTACACAGCAATTAAGTTATAGAGCTGGGATTCAAACCCCAGGAAATCTACTTCCAGATTCTGTTATCTTATCCCTTACATATATAACCTTCCAGATAGTTTGACTTAATGGCAATAATTTATTTTTAAGATATTATCCTTTTATATCTTTACAAGTCAGCATTTTCCTTGATTAAGTGGTAAATTATTTTTTCTCTGTTAAATGGTGACTCTTACCAAGTTAAGTGAATAAACAGAAACTTTTAGCAACCATTTTTCCAGTTCATTTCCATTCCAACCAAAGAGCTTGTTCATTCCATTTTCTCCAGGTTTTATAATTTCTAGTCATCTCTACAATAAATGATGGTAGACTTTTCTCCTGTGGTGGAGGAGGAGGCCAGTTTCAAACTTAGAAGCTTTTGAACTTTATCCAGAACAAAGACAGTGCTCAAGGTAATCAGCAATAATTAGACCTGACAGGAAATGGATTATGAGGGAAAGACTCAGGCTTCTTAATGGAATTGCATGTACATTTCCAATTTGACAGACCATTTGGAGGCTGGGAAACTGCATTCTGATAGATCAAGAGTGACCCTAAAGAAAGGAACCCACGGAAAAACGTGTCTGCCCACAGCATCACTATAGAATTATCCATGGGCTCCACTGAAAGAAATCTCAATGTGGTTAAGTTTTCAAAGCTAGTTTCCTAAGTAACTGAGGCATTCCTAACCAGTTTCATAGGCATACAGATGTAAAAATAACCCTCCCCACCCTGTCTTTCTTGTATCAACCACATAAGGAGTTTGCACCAGGAAAGCTAGCAAATTTCCATCTTTTCAAACAGATGCAGCAGAATGCACTTTGGCTTCGGAGAAAAGTCCACATCTTCTTTGGGATGGGGCACTCTCAGGGGCAACTTCCTCAAACTCTGTCAGTTACAGTCTACCTGATATGGTTTGGGTCCGTGTTCCCACCCAAATCTCATGTTGAATGGTAATCCCTACTGTTGGAGGCGGGGCCTGGTGGGAGGTGACTGGCTCATGATGGGGGATTTCTCACAAATACCCTCTCCTTGGTACTATCCTTGTGGTAGTGAGTGAGTTCTCATGAGATCTGGTTGTTTAAACATGTGTAGTACCTCCCCCACTCTGCGTCTTGCTCCTGCTCCTGCCATGTGAGATGCCTCATTCCACCTCTGCCTTCTGCCATAATTGGAAGCTTCTTGAGGCTACTGCAGAAGCCAAAGCTGCTGCACTTCGTGTACAGCCTGCAAAATCGTGAGCCAATTAAACGTCTTTTCTTTATAAATTATCCAATCTTTGATATTTCTTTTTAGCTGTGCAAGAATGGACTAATACGATACCCCACGAGACAAAGACTTTTCTCTTTACCTTTATAGAATAGTTACACACTTGCTGTTTTGTATAGGTTGTCAAATGTTAACATCTATTCTTATATGTATTATGTCTTTGACCAGATGTTCTCATTTGCTCTCGTATTTATTTATTCAACAAATATGTGTTGAGTGTCTCTGACCCAGGTACTGAGAACATGGTAAAGAATAAGACAGACAAGACCTCTGTGCTCATGAAGCTCACATTCTACTGGGAGTCACAGCCAAAAGGCAAGCAAACAGATAAACAAGATCACCATAGTTAGTGAGAAGAGGCACCATGAGGGACTGTCATAATTTGTAGGAGTTGGGGTAGGAGGGAGGTCTTAGGGCATCAGGGAATGTTAGAAGGCCCCAGCCATGGGAAAACCAGCAAAGTGTGTTGAAGGTGGAGGAACTAATAACTGCAAAGTGCCTGAGCCAGGAATGAGCTTAGCAATTATGAGGAAGAAAAAGAAAACCAGTGTAACTGCAGCATGGTGATCCAAATGAGGAGCAGTAAGGGATGAAGGCAGAGAGATGATCAGGGTCAGACTCCTTGGGGAGTTCAGATTTTATGCTAAGTGCAGTGAAGAGCAATGCCAGCAGGATTCCAATTTTTCTAAAATCCTATGACCTGGAAGGAAGCCTCAGCATGTAGAATCATAACTCCCACTAAGAGAAGGGACTTGCAAAATTATCTAGTCTGCAAGAAAGGGCAAGTGAGAAAGTGCAAATAATAAAGCAAATGGGTAAAATGCTGACAACTGATGAATGTGGATTAAAGATCTACAGCTATTCTTTGTACTGTTTTTGTTTTTGCAACTGTTGTATACATTTATCTACAAGTGAAAAATGCAAGAGTTATTTACAAATTAAAAGTTTTCTAAAATGCAAAAAAGAAAAAAAAAATCAGGTAGTCCAAAGTCAATCGGATCTTTGAAGGTAATCCTCCTTATCCCAGCGGCAGGGTCATCCAGCCTGCACTTCATCAAATTAGCAACAGGGAGCGCACAATCTCAGGAGGCAGCTTTTATCCATAAAGCTTTTGCTTGGCCAAAGTCAGTGTCCCTTGAATTTCCACTCATTGATCCTGACTTTTCCCTTGGAACCACAGAAAACGACAGTCCCTCCTGGACAAAAGTACCACTGTGTGTGTGGAGACAGCAGTCACTCTTGGCCCTGTCTTCTCCAGGTGAACATTTCCTTCTGCAGTTCTGCATGTGGGCTGCTCATTCTTTTCACTCTCTGGTGGATGCAGTGCAGTTACCAGCATCCCTCTTAAAGTGGAGCACCCAGAACCGAACCTGAGGTTTCTCCCCAAGTGGTCTGCTCAGAAACCTGTCAGCCCCACAGAACAGTCCCCAGGGTTTCCCACATATCTTTTCTGCTTTCCCAACTAGGGCTATCCATTTTGTCTGCTTTCTGAGCGTGCTCAGAGGAGCTGGAGAGTAAAATGCGCCCTGTTTAAGGCCTTTGAAAGCCCCTCTGTAAGACATACAGCCTCGGTCTCACCTCACTTCATCCCTGCGGCTCTAGTGATGGGCTCCAAGAATGGATAATGGCAGTGTTGTCAGAGGCCTGGAAATCGTCTCCCTGCACCTTCCACTGACTCACCAATACCCACAAATCTGCCTTAGGAGTGCCCTTTCTTTACCTTTTTTTTTTTTTTTTTTTGAGACAGTCTCACTCTGTCACCCAGGCTGCAGTGTGCAGTGGCTCAATCTCAGCTTACTGCAACCTCTGCTGCCCAAGTTCAAGCAATTCTCCTGCCTCAGCCTCCCAAGCGGCTTGGATCAGAGGCACCTGCCACTGTGCCCGGCTAATTTTTGTATTTTTAATAGAGGCTAATTTTTGTATTTTTTCACCATCTTGGTCAGGCTGGTCGTGAACTCCTGACATGGTGATCCACCTGCTTTGGCCTCCCAAAATGTTGGGATTACAGTGTGAGCCATTGCACCCAGGCCTCTGAGAGTACCCTTTCTTTAGCCAAAAGCTTTGATTCCTGTTGAAGTTTATGTTTTCCCCTAATAGGAATCACATTTTAAACTATTCTCCATCAATTACACTGCACTAGGACTCTTTCAAATTTTTGCGAAAAAAGTGGTTTAGAAAGAAAGGAAATATTAGGGAAATGGAGATGCCACAGGTAGGAAGGAAACAAAAAACTAGAAGTGGGAAGCCTGAGAATGAACTGCCTGTGTGTGGAGATGCACAGGTGCAGTTGAGGTTTCTGAGTTGTTTCATAGCCATCAGTGAACCAGGCATTGTGCCAGGTCTCTAAGCAGCATACTTATCCTCAAAATAATTATCAGAGGGAGAAGCATTACTGTACCTCTTTTATTGATGAGAAAACTGAGGCTTACAAGAGGGTAAATAATTTGCACAAAGTTCTAGAGCTAGCAAGTGGATGTGAAACTTGCTCTACAGTCTCCAGACCCCCTGTGGGTAAGCTAACTCAATTGAGGAATAATTTATTCCAGAGAACCATGTGTAGAAACTAGTTTGGGACAAGGATTAGCAGCAAAGGAAGTTATGTGTGAAAAAAATTGCACCTAAAAAAGGAAGTTATTGTGGAACGTTTGCACGCATTCTCTGCTTAATATCTGCTACTCATGTGGGAAAAGAGGACAGCATACGGCAGTGAATGTTAACTCTTCCCTATGGTTTTCTCCAAATGTAGACAAAAAATACGTTATGGTGACATATGGTGTTCAAATCAAAACATATTCAGTTTCATTGACTTAGAGTTTTTAAAAATTAATTGGACATTCAAATACACATTTGTTTCAATTCATGGTGTTTTAAATGTGATTTTTCCAAAATCCGTATCTGCTAAGCTCATTGTATAATTTTCTTATGAAAGAAGGCAGATAAGTATTAATGCTGCCTTACATCTGAAAACTGCTGAGGTTAGAAAATTCAGTTATGTAACAGTAATAAATGACCCTGTAATATGTCTGAAAATGGATCCTGAAAAAATGTTATACCTAAATAATATAAAGTGTTATTTGTATGACAATGAGTAAAGGAAACGGTACTTTTTAAACTTGGTTTCTGGCATTAAAGTCATGTAGGTTGTACATTTAAAAGCATTGCAAATTTGCTATGTTTTTGAACCCTGTGCATGCAAATTTTGTGAAAACCCTAAACCTATAAAGATAAAAGATGTGATGTCCTAAGATTAAAGGATTTAAGCTAACACCTAAAATAATAAGTTGACATGAAATTTGTCCTGTAGATGCTGTTATGACATAGTTGGTGATGCTAAATATATAAACCTCCTGTTTTCAATTTTTATTAAGGTTTAATGCTAAAAGCATGAAAGTGAAGGTTGGTATGGCAGTTTAAATTGAAAAGCTTTTTGATTAATCGATTTCACAGGATGAAATGTAAACTGGACTCCAAAAAGTGGGGAAACACATTTTCTAAGATCTCAATCAAGAAAGCCAACACTTCAACCTAGTCCAATACGAATCTAACATTTATGACAAAGAAATGTTTAACTAGAGTAAAAATTTACAAATAATGACATCAGATGAGAATGTTTATCAAATAAAACAATTATTTTATTGTTTAACAAAAAAATGATTATAAAGGTGATATCCATTATTTTTAAAGAACTTAACCTGGCCACCAAAACAGAACTACTGCACTCATTTCAAGTATTTTTCCCGTTGAGTTATATTTGTACATATCATTGTAATCACAACATGAGGACAGTTTTTGCTTCTTTTTCTGTTGCTCCAGAATGTTCGTAGCCATTATTTTGAGTTGACCACAGAACTTACCCATGAAAGCAGAGCTGCCCTCTCTATGGAAAGGGAGAGATCATCTCTACCTTTAACCTATTAACACTTCATTTATGCTTCTGAGAGAATGTAGGTCAATGTAGATAAAGATGGGGGCAGGGGTGAGAGAAAAGTTAAAATAAAATTCTGGTAGTATTGAAAATAATAAAAGGAGCTGGGCATGGTGGCTTACGCCTGTAATCCCAGCACTTTGGAAGGCTGAGGCAGGTGGATCATTTGAGGTCAGGAGTTCAAGACCAGCCTAGCCAACATGGTGAAACCCCATCTCCACTAAAAATACAAACATTAGCTGGGTGGTAGTGGCATACCCCTGTTATCTCAGGTACTCGGGAGGCTGAGGTAGGAGAATTGCTTCAGCGTGGGAGGCAGAGGTTGCAGTGAGCTGAGGTTGCACCACTATACTCCAGCCTGGGTGACAGAGCAAGACTCCATCTCAAAAGAAAAGAATAAAAGAGGCAGAATGTAGCCAAGCTTAAACACATCATATCTTTGACCCCTCTCTTGAGTGGAACATTTCTTTGCTTAATGAAAAATGTAAGTGACACAACAACCTGATTTTCTACAGGGTTCACAGCTATGGAATTAAGAAAGGAATGAGACAGTATTTGAGGGAAAGAAAACTTAGGGGTAGAAACTCAGTCTTCTCTCCTGTGTTTTTGTCTATTTTTACTGGGCTCTGAGAAACATACCTTCCACTCCCAAAACTGATAAGTAAAGAAACTTCCTGTTGGTAGAAATGAGTTAAAGGAAATCTGCAGTAAGAAAGAATGAAAAATGGGAAGTCCAGAGAGACTTAGGCAGGGAGGGAAAGAACTGACGCATAGGGACAAGGAAAAACAGATATACAGCCAAGTGCCTTTGACTTTGTGCGGTTTTGCAGTGACTTCCTTCTCACAAGTCCCCATCCTGTCACAGGAATAGCGGTTTCCCCCTCCCATCTTCCCATGCTTTTTTAAGGCAAAAGTAGGAATGTGTGTTGAGGGACATTTCTAGTTTGGGAGCTTCTGTCAGAGCATCTCGACAGCACTCCAGTTCTTGCTGAATGCAACCCTTCTTCTTTTGTCTCTCTATATTAAATGGGTTCTGTCTTCCCATTTCAGATCATCTCCTTTTTATCCACATATCTCCTTTGTTCTGACTCTTCCATAAAAAAAGAGTCATAAAGTAAACTCAAGTAATATAAACAAAATCCTAGGATCTCATAGTTGAGGGATCCTGTGGCATAAGTCCCAACCCTTTTGTGACATTTGCTCACTCAGGCCCTTGCATCTCACAGTATGGTCCAGGACCCACCCCAGCACCCTTGGTGGCAGCATCACCTGGGACATTGTGAGGAATGCAGACTCTCAGACTCGCCCCAGATTCCTGAATCAAACCTGTGTTTTAACAAGCTCAATCCCCAGGGTATTCATTTATGCACATTCAAGTTTGAGAAGAACTGACCAGGGCCACCTAGATACCAGCCCATTGTTTTTAGTGAGACACAGTGATCTTTTCAAAAATGCAAGTCTTATCACCCCACTCCCTGCTCAAAACCAGGCAATGGTTTCTCAGGATAGTTCTCAGGATATGCAATGAGAAACTCTCTCATGTGGCCTTCAAGGCCCAGAGTGATCTTCTCCTGGACCAGCAGGCTTCCTTACATGCCCCCTGCTTGCCAGTCACATCAAGGAGCCTCCTTCAGTTCTTCAAATATGCAGTGTTCCTTCACATAGGATGTTACTCCTTTTCTCCCTCCATCTCTAAGCTCACCTTCTTAGGACCCTTTATTTGACTCTCTGGACCAGCACTGTCCAACAGAAATATAATGTGATGGATGTAAAGTGTGGAATAATAGACACCAGAAACTCAGAAGAGTGGAAGAGGGGTGCAGGATTAGAAATTACTTAATGGGTGCAATGTTTGTTATTCGGGTGATGTTTACGCTCAAAGCCCAGATTTCATCACTGAGCAATAGATCCATCTAAAAAACTGCACTTCTGTCCCTTAAATGTATACAATTTTTTTAAAAAGCTGGAGGAGGCCAGGCGCGGTGGCTCACGCCTGTAATCCCAGCACTTTGGGAGGCCAAGGCAGGTGGATCACGAGGTCAAGAGATCGAGACCATCCTGGCCAACATGGTGAAACCCCCTCTCTACTAAAAATCCAAAAAAGTTAGCTTGGCGTGGTGGTGCGTGCCTGTAGTCCCAGCTACTTGGGAGGCTGAGGCAGGAGAATTGCTTGAACCCAGGAGGCAGAGGTTGCAGTGAGCCGAGGTCTCACCACTGCACTCCCAGCCTGGCGCCTGGTGATGGAGTGTGACTCTGTCTCAAAAAAAAAAAAAAAAGAAAGAAAGAAAGCTGGAGGAAACAACAACAAAGAAATGTAATGTGAGCCACATGCCACATATGTGACTTAAAATTTTTCTAATATCTACATTAAAAAGGTATGAGCAGATAGGTCAATTTTAAAATATATTTTATTTAACCCAATAAGTGAATATTATTATCATTTTGACATGTGCCACTAGCCACATTTTAAGTGCTTAATAGCCACAGGTTTTTAGTGGCTCCTAAATTGTGCATCCCATCAACTCCTATTATTTCCTAATTCACTGTACTTTCCCTACCCTATACATATCTGTATACTAATGTGACATTGCTTTAATAACAGTACATTAAAAACTCATTTGGGCGATTTTGTTCACGATGGTGTCTCCAGTGCCTGGACGCTGCTGCTGATCATATACTGGAGGTGTAGATGGACAGATGAATGTAAAGAAGTGAAAGGGATCCTCTGGGTTTGTATCGTGGTTGAAGTATGAGACAGCTGATATTTTGCTTCTCTTTGTTTGGTTTGACACTCTGATTCTTCATTTATCTCCCCTTTCATCTGCACCATTAATCTTTTCATCTCTATGAGGCCATTACCCTCATCGTACAAACATTCTCTACCTTCCATCTTAGAAAACAAACAAACCACCTCTAGAAGCTCCCATCCTGTTTCTCTGCTCCTCCTTGCCAACCCTCCATTTAGAGCCAGCCTGCTTTAAAAAGGCATGGGAAACTCCCTCCCCTGGTCCCCACTTCCTATTTACCTTAAACATCCCCGGTACGATTTCCATCTCTCTAGGGAAGGTCATGATTTCCATGCTGCCAAATGCACTCACACTTTGCTACTCTCATCTTTGTTGGCCTGTCAGCATTAGTTGAGACTATAGGACCCTCCTTTCTGGAAACAGTCTCGTCTCTTGGCTTTGTGAGACTACCTCGCTCCTCATTTTTCTCCTAACACTCTGATATCCTCTTAGACTTCCTTCGCAACTCCTCCTCCTTCTCAACTTGACCTTTCAATAGTCAAGTGGGACTAAATATTTAATAGGACCCTCCCTGGGTCCTCCCAGCCTCCCATACATGCTTACAGCTTCAAACACCATCTATATGCTTCTGTGAATCCCCTCTGCACTCCAGCCTCCTATTTGATGGCCCACTCGCTGTCTTCATTTGATATCTTATGGAATTCCAAAGAGGAATTCTTGAACTCCCCTGCCCAGCGTGTTCCTCCTCAGACCCCCTCCTCAGTGGACTGCACTCCACTGACTCAAACATCTCCTCAGTCACTGAAGCCAGATTTCTTGCTTTTCCTCATGTCCCACATCAATTCATCACCAGGTCTTGGGTTTCTGTGCTCAAAGTATATCCTCATGCTATAAACAAAATGTTTGCATCGCTCCAGAATTTGTGTGTTGATACCTAACTCTCAAGATGATGGTATTTGGAGATGGGATCTTTGGAGAAATGATTAGGTCAAGAGGATGGATCCCTCATAAACAGAATTAGTGTCTTACCAAAGCAGCCACTGAGAGTTCCCTCTCCTCCTTCTGCTATGTGAACACACACGTCTCTGTAAAATCCCTCAGAAATACCCCATTTTGGTTAAAATAAAAAACAAACTCTTTGTTGTGGCCAATAAAACCCCCAAATGGGTTGGTCCCTGATAACCTCCCCCAGCTTCAACTTCGCTTTCTTTGACTCTCACCCACTCTGATCTAGCCATAACAGCCACAGAACCTGCCAGATTCTCCCTGCTTTAGACATTTATTGCAGGTATGCTTCCTTCTATTCAGATCTTCATAAAATTATTTTTTCTCTTTTATTATCTCCCAGTTTTTCACATAATTGGCTTCTTCTCATCCCCCAGGTCTTACATGTTACCCACCTCTTTGGTGAGGTTCTCATCTGTTTTCTATTCGAGTACCCTCCTTGTTTCTTCAAAACAGTTTGCATTTAGTAATTTATTTATTTATTTGTGTACTTTCAGCATTGTCTGAGCAGTATTATGTCTATTTCATTCACCCTGCACCCCTAGAGACATGTACACAGAAGGTATTAAATATGTCTTTGTTGAATGAACGAACCCTGTAAAAAAGTACTATAGGATTCTGTCAATTACCAGTTGCTTTAACACTCTGACCATGCTTTGTATTCCTGTTTATCTTGCTTACATTGAAAAAAACAGTAACAAAAAAATCACCACCCTTAGCCATTGAAGGAATTAGCAGCTGTAAGAACAATTTCTCAGTGACAAAATGACTCTAAATTTAGGCTAATGCTGCTAAAAATAAAGAGGAAGGAAATCCTTCCACTCAACTGTTTTTAAGAAAGGCTGGTGGAATTTTTTTTTTTTTTTTTGACAAGGTCTCACTCTGTCACTCCAGCTAAAGTGCAGTGATACAATCATAGCTCACTGCAGCCTCCAACTCCTGGACTTAAGCAGTCCTCCTGCCTCAGCCTCCCTAGTAGCTAAGACTATGGGAGCAAGCCACCATGCCACGCTAATTTTTTAATTCTTTGTAAAGATGAGGATCTCACTGTTACCCAGGCTGGTCTCAGGTTTCTGGCTTCAGGCAGCTGATCTTTCCACCTCAGCCTCCCAAAGCACTGAGATTACAGGTCTGAGCCAGTGAGCCCAGCCAGGAAAGTCATTAAAAATTATTTTTCTTTTTTCTTTTTTGAGACAGTCTTGCTCTGTTACCCAGACTAGAGTGTAGTGGTATAATATTGGCTCACTGTAACCTCCGTCTCCTGGGTTCAAATGATTCTCCTGCCTCTGCCTCCCAAGTAGCTGGGATTACAGGCATGCACCACAATGCCTGGCTAGTTTTTGTATTTTTAGTAGTGATGGGGTTTCACCATATTGGCCAGGCTGGTCACAAACTCCTGATCTCAAGTGATCCAGCTGCCTCAGCATCCCAAAGTGCTAGGATTACAGGCATCAGCTACCTTGCCCGACCATAAATTATTTTTCTAGCTTTTTTCCCAGCAAAAGGTTCCTAGTAAATGGTTACCAAAATTTAGACAGAGAGCATAGTGTTAGATTTAGGTTAGAGTGAATCTGAAATTATTTTGCAACTGATTTCTAGGATTCCATTGCATATGGAATTGTGAATTGTGTCTTTAGGGAATAAGAAAATGTGACTTGTATCTTTAGTGAATAATTTAATTTTGATAAGGCAGCCCTCCAGTGTTACAGAAAGAAAGTTCAAGTCAGGGAACCTTGGTCCTAGTTGAGCAGTCAGCATGCTATGTCATTTTTCACATTGCACTTAAAATTCTGAGTTCTCATTTATTTCCAAGTAAGAATACATAAGAAGAGCCTGTCCATCCTCCAGAGCTTAGCCTGTCCATCCTCCAGAGCTGTGGCAATCTCTAATGAAATTTTACACTTTCTTGTACTCAGAAACATAAAAAGCCTTACACAAATGTATTGGCAATTTTAAAGTATTAAATGGAAGACATTTTAGGAAAATTCCAATTGAGAAATATTGCTTTGTGAATTCTTAAAATACATTTAAATATTTTCTTCACTGTCTATAGTAATGCTTGTGAAGTGTACAGTGACCTGCACCTGATGACGAAGGCACAGCAGCTCTGCCATTCATTAATCCCAGAGAGAGCCACTGTCTGCTCTTCCTCCCACTTTGTTTAGCGCCACTGCACCTGCCTGTTCTCTCTCCAGTCTTGTAGCTGGGACATCAGGCCATAGTAGGAGCTTGTGCGGGCAGACCCATAGACCTGCCAAAGGAAAGGTAGGCTACAGGCCAGCACTGGGTCTTTCATTTCTCCTCCCCTTAAAGTGTGCCCTTCTTAAAACAAGACCAGTTTTCACAGGCTCACCACTTTGTTTCTCGTGGAAAATAGAATGCATTTAACTTCTAGCAAAAATAATACAAGAAGGGAACACTCATTATCATTATTATCATTATTACACTTTAAGTTCTGGGGTACATGTGCAGAATGTGCAGTTTTGTTACATAGGTGCACACATGCCGTGATGGTTTGCTGCACTCATCAGCCCGTCATCAACATTAGGTATACCTCCTAATGCTGCCCCTCCCCCAGACCCCCACCCCCCCAACAGACCCTGGTGTGTGATGAAGAAGGGAATACTCTTGTACCCTAAAGACATACCCTGTTTTCTTTGTTGTCTTGGTGGCTAAGTCTAATTTTCTAATGTGGACACATAGTCCATATTTAGAAGTAAAATCAGCAGGCATTTCAGGAGTTGTCAATTGGAAATCAGGAGATGAGGGTAGGGATTTTTCAGCTTGTGCTGTCTGCCTCCTGTTCTCTCTGACCGAGAAGCAGTAAGTCGGAGTCCTTTGTCCTTGACAGCAGACCAGCACTGTAAAACATCGCCACCTTCAGTTAAAATGTATATGTGCTGCATGGCCAGAAGCCACACTGAGCCTGCCCGCAGCTCTGCCCTTTTCCCAAGCATCTCTGATGCTCAGCCTTTCACTGTCCTTGACGTGTATCTCTCCCTACATTTCCACACAGAGAGGGAGGGAAAGAAGGAAAGGAAACCTGGTAAACGGGCCTGGAATGAACACAAAACTTAATCCACACAAAGTTTTGCTAGTGTCAAAGTGAAGGTCAGCATACTTTATAGATGACACAATAATGCAAGACCATGTAACTTTCTCCACCCCACCAATTGCTTTTCTATGGAAACCATACTTCTGAAGCCCAAAGGTTTAAAGTTGTCAAAATATTGAGTCTGATTTTGTGATGGACTATGCCTCTTTGGTGAAGTATCTTTTCTATCCAGGGTAGTAGGGCTTGCGTATTTCAATGGTTCTCACAAAACAAAGAAATGGGTGCAAAGCTATGTGAGCAGGTCCTGACAATTGTGGGCAGAGCTGGGAATGATAAAACATGAATCTGACATATTCAACAGCTGCTTGATATCAGTAGCCACTTAAAGACAGAAAGTTTAGAACACAAATCAGTGATGCTTTCCCTGCAGTGTTTTAATGCCCTAATGTGGATAGATCATTGGCTGGCATTTCTGTAATAAACAAGCCTTCTGTCCTCCTTTGTCAGCCTCACATTACCCTTACTAGAGTGTCTGTAGCATCAATGAGAAGGATAAGCAAGCAGCCTGATGAGAGCATTCCAGGAACACTCATTTCTCACACACACTTTTGTTCTTCCTAACACAGTGCCCCTACACAATTCTCCAAACCCAGAGTTGACACAGCTTTAACTTTGATCAGGTCACGGTCTAATCTCTCAGGGCAGCACAGCAGAGCACCCAGCAAGTTGTCCTCACTCGGACTCTGTGCCTTCTTCCTACTGTCAGAACATGGGATAAGCCACCTGTCATCACTTCTTACAGAGCCTGAGGTGTCTGCAGTAAGACTACAGACTTCAGCCTTCATAGGACTAACCAAACTCCCGACTCCAGCATTAATACTCTCAATCGTTCATAATGTCCCTTCTTTTGGTGTGAAAATGGAAGGAAATGGAATGTTGGAGAATTTCAAAATCTGTCTTTGAAGGCGCCTAGGTTTCCAGTAGCTATGTATGTGAGGTATATTGCTGTGTACACTTTAAGGCCATTATAGCTAAAGCTGACCACTTTGTTCCTCATGGAAAATAGAATCCATTTAACTTTTAATGAAAAGCAGTAGGGGAGCACTACTTTGCCCTAAATCATATCCATTTTCTTTCTCTTCTTGATGTCTCAAGAAAATTTTCTAATATGGACACATAACTTTCTATTTAGAAGTAAAATAGGCATTTTGGGAGCCAGCACTGACGTTTAGTCTTGAAAATTGGATCCACTGTTGCAACAAACTGTCTATTATATTCCTAAGAAAATACTAATTTATCAGTCTCAGGAGCCAAAGAGTGGCTCTGTGTCAGCAATCAGCTTAGCCTCATAATTATAAATTTGTGAGGATCTGGTGAACGACATAGATCCAAAGAAATTATAGTGTTTCATAGTGAGTCATTCAGAATAGAGAGCTCTGTTATTTGTAGTCATTCCATACAGTCATAGAAATTTAGGAGTAGATCAGGTTTTAGCAATCATATAGTCTAACCCCTTCATTTTACAGATGAGGAAACTGAGGAATTTTTTGTAGGAAATAGATGAAAGTAGATTAAGATGTAACACATCTTGTGTAAACATTTTCAATAGCTTACTAGCATTATCTTTGAAATATTCAGCACAGTTAGTGTGCCCAAAATGTGGCAAGGGTGACTTCATTGTGGCAGAACTTGTATTTAGTTGCTGTACTTTTCATCTTTGGTTCTGGCATCTTCCTTCCCTCCCTCTTCCTTCCTTCCTTTCCTCCCTCCTTCCTTCCTTTCCTCCTTTCTTCCTTCTCTTCTTCCTTTCTCCCTTCCCCCTCCCTCCTTCCCTTCCCACCTCTCCCTTTATTCTTTCATCCATACATTGAAAGAGAAGCCATTGATCCCCAATATCTTCAAGGTACTCTGCTAGATCAGGGACTGGTTATAAACACAAGTTGGTTCTCAGGCTGTCTTTGCCCTGGAGGGATTCTCAGGAGGAAAGGTGAAACAGATGCATGAGTGAATAGTTGTAACAGAATTTCAAAAATATGTAACTCTAGGTATTATCAGGGCACTGGGAAGCAAGGAGCAATTATTCTCTAGGAGAGTCACAGCAACTGCACAAAGGAGGTAAACCCCGAGTAGAATCTTGTGAGATAAGCCTGAGTCTCAAGCAGAGAAGACAGCCAAGGGAAAGTAAGAATAAACTTAAATGCAGGGAGAGTGTGGTATATCTAGAAACGATGAATTTAGCAGTGGAGCTGCAGGGAAAAATTAGTGATTTGGGAATTATGCGTGCTGAGATGAGAAGGTAAATTAGAAAAGGAATACAAGAACTGCTACATATTATGCTGAAGAACTTAGCTATTATCCCGGAAGCCAAGGTTTTACAAACCTAGTAATTTAAGTATCATTTCCACAACATACATTGTATCCCAAGTCTACCTCTGTTAGTTTTGCTTTACCTGTATTGCACCTGTACTGTGTTTATTTATTTTTCTAAAACACCTGACTTTTAAACATATTCATTTTTAAAAGAAACTTCATGTCGCTCTGGTTATAAATAGAAAACCATGGTCACTTGCAGTGAATTCAAGGTCATCGTTAAAATGAATGTGATAAATTGAACATATAACATTCCTTTAATTCTTTGCTTATGAACATCGCTGAGTCTGAGGCCTGAAGTCTCATTTTTCAAATAGGGAATTGTAACTTTTTGAAGGGAGTAGAATTCATTCTAGCACCAAAGTGAGTCTCCTTAAATTAATTAGTAAGAAGAAAGAGAATTTGGAAGGTAAATAGCATTCTCACTCTGTAAATCAGGGGTATTTAGCATGATTCCTGTGTGCCCCTTAGATACTGCAGGGTACGTACCCATATATGGGGAAATATTGTTTAGTATAGGGCTACCTGAAATATTTGAGCAGATTCTGGGTGACAAAGTCAGGCTTATTGAAGAAGGATAACTCAGGACTGAAAAAAAGAGAGCAGGGGAAGCCAGGAAAATTTTGCAGACTGTGGGAGAGGATCCCAATGTGGTCTAGTCAGTTTAGTGATGCTGAAGAAGAGGGCCCAGATTCAGAGGGATTGAGGTTAATCACAATAAGGACACAGCAGGACTTGGTACCTGAGGGATGAAGGGCCAGGGTCAAGGAAAGAGAAGGGTCAAGGATGCATTGGAGATAGATCTCTTGGGAGACTGCATAAGTGTTCATGTTACCATGTAGGTCACTATCACAAGAAATATGTTTTGGGAAGAGGAGCAACATCTGGATGTGTTGGGGGAAGAGGGGAAGGAGAAGGAGTGGGCAAGGGTGAAAAAAGATGAGACACTTGGATCAGAACAGGCCACCTATCAGGAATCCTTGCACATTCTAAGACTGCATCACATGTTTGTTCAATCAATAGATGGGTATAGAGAGTCAGCAGGCAAATACTTTGCTAAAGCTCAGTGGCATTCCAAGTGCCAGCTAGATCCGAAGAGATAATTGTGGCCTATGTATCAGCAGCAAATACATGTCTGTTTACTTACTGACCATTTTAGAGAATCTGTGGTGTAATCAGGTAGACAGGTTTAAGGCTTATTAGGCATGTTTACTCCTATAAGATGTTAAAAATGAGCCCATTCAAACAAAAAGTCATTATGAATCTACTTATGTAAAGCAATTTTCTGGGTTCTTTAAGGGATAGAGAGATAAATTAGGCACAGACTCTGCTGTCACAGAACTTGTACAAATCTAAAATAGATAAAATTTAGGGGGATTTAAATTTTGCTAACATATAAAAAATTTATTCGTGATTTCCAGAAAGCAAATTTATTCTCAAAATTTTACTAGGAACCAAAGTAAGTCTAAACTTTGTTTCCATATATGATAAGAAATTTACTATTGTATTGCAATAAAATAAGAGTGAAGTTTTTGATAGATTTAAATAATTGCAAGTGAAAAATCTTACTAGTCATTAATAGCCCCTCTTCTGTGTTGTTCGTAAAATACATGATTACATAGCTTAGCAGCAATAAAGGAATTGAATTTTGTCTTTTGTATATAGCATCAAGTTGCCCTTCCTCCCATTCAGGTATACAATATAGCAATACATTGGAGCCTTTTAATGAAAACCTATGAAATATCCATTTTTTGTTACTGAGATTCCTTTTCTTGGCAATCAAGACATAGATGAGAAAACACAGATCTCACTCACAGCCTCAAAAAGAGTCATAGGTTTGAGGAAGGAGAGGGACAACAAGCCAAAATGTTGACGCTCCATCTTCAGTTTCTGGACTCTTCTGTGAAAAGACGTGTTTTCGTAAGAACCAGACAGAATTCATTTCCATAGAGCGTTTTTAATGGCTCCTGTCAGAACAAAACAGCTGGGAAACATATGGTATCCATTTCCCTGTATCACTTGGAAAAAATTTCACATGTAAATAAAGCCAACATAAAAGAGTAGCCCTTTGAACCTACGACCTTATATA